>NC_061509.1:2757494-2833185 GCF_022539505.1 Lolium rigidum | reverse complement strand
TGCACTTCTCATATTAGGGCATGTGAATGTGTACTTCTCATGTGCGTACTTCTCATGTTTAATTCTTGTATTAGTGTTCAACTACCAGCTAAGCTCCAACTCTGACCATAAGGTGCATATTCCCATAATGGGATCCAAATATTCACATTCTACATTTACAATATACTGTACAAATGTGGATAATCTTGTTGTTCTTGATGAAGTCGCACCACCTTGATCAAACTACTCTCTTTGCTCGGCGTTGATGCAACAATCTAGGATTTTGGAAACAAGAATAGAAAATAATAGGATGAAACCTTGCGATGCAAGGTTCTAAAAATCACAAGAAAAATATATAGGTGAATTTTTTGATGAGGGGATACAGAACTAGAGTTGGGGGTGAGACAAACTTATGTGGGCCCATGTCACCCTCCACGTGCTCGATTATAACAATTTTAGAAGTGTATGTATGGTCTTTACCTAGATATCCCGCCCCTTGTGGATCCACACATTTTGAATATAACAATTAAGACACCATATGACAAAACCTCTAAACCTTGCTACTTATTCCATGCCCTCCCTTCCGCCAATTCCTACACCTCATTTCACTCCCAGCCTTAGATACAGTTTGAAATCAAATGAATAAACTCTTAAACTTTTGCAAAGAAAAAATAAATGACTTCAACTCTAGGATTGGTAAAGGTTCATTCCCAGCGCTCTCCCTCCATCGGGTGATGCACACCTCGAGAAATCTCTCTCTGGTCCTATTCTACATCCCTAGTGTAGTCTAGTGGCAAATCTCATAGATCCAACACTACCACCCTAGTGTCGTCCCGTGACAGATCCCATAGATCAAATCCAGCCATTCAGCTACAATATTGTGCGGTGATATATTTAATCATGTTATTGCTTTACTCATGCTTTGTCCGGTGGATTATCTTATAGATCCAATCTTGTCTCCTTAGTCTCAACCGCTGGAAGATCACATGCATATATCCAATCCAGTCACCTCAATGTCATCTAGCGACAAATAACTTAGACCCCTCAAGCCCCCTGAGTGTCTTTTGGTCACAAATCTATACCACTATAAAATACAAAAAAAAAATCTGATTAGCCACCGTCATGACATACGAGCAATTCTTAGCCGTTGATTTTCTTTACATGGTGAATATCAACAATTTACCAGCTCTCGACCTGATTTATCTATCAATAGATTTTTTGGGTTTCTCTCAGTACAGCCTGCACCAAAATGAGGCTGGCAAGGATCTCTCTAGAGTTCTCATGGTGGCACTCGACCTTACAATCCAGTAAAATGTGACCCTTGCATGCTATTTTAAATATTTTGTGGTTGTGCTAGCTATGAGATTAAGTACGTGCACGAGTACGTATGTAGATGTTGTGACAACCAGTCGAATGCAGTTTTTATAAATTAATCAAGGCAATACAACTACTCGTGACCATCACTTCTCAAAATCTAGCAGGTTCGACAACAGAGCTTGGTAATCCTCTATGAGAAACACCTAAAATCACATTAAAGAACATAAAAAGGAGTGTAAGACCATTACGGCTTACATAAAGTGGTTTTAACATTTTATTGTTAATTCTGATTCGTAAAATTAGATGCAGATCGTGATCTTATTTGCAATGGTCATCATTCATCAGCCAGCACGTGCATATCATGTACCTTCTACTAGTATCTTATATATATGTATGTAGGAAAGGGGTGGGAAAAATTTAACCTTGGTTTTGACAGTGCATCACTCCATTAGTTCACATGCCCATGTATCATTTCAAACATGATACACCTAAAAGTGCCATGGTAAAAGGGTGTAACATGCATGTGATGTACAATATATTAAACCACGTAATATATATCTTGTCATATGGCTCCTAGAACTTCCACGTATGACAATGCAAAGTTATAGGCAACTAAGTAATGTTTTTAGCACTTTGATTTCAGCCAAACCATGAACGACTATGGTATTTATAGTTCATTGGTAACTCATACCATTCATTCCTAAATGCCAAAGATAGGTGCATGCATATGTATGGGTGTATGGCCATCGAAAAATATACGCGAAACATTGAAAATTTTCATTTTTGTCATCTTTCGTATTCGTCGGTTACAAAATGAGTAAAGGGATCTAGATGAAAGTGATGGCACAAGTTAGCATGGTTGTATCCATGTCGCTCGAGAAGCTAAGGAATCAGAAAGCCAGATGAAGGAAAATCCACAGGAATCAAGCTACTGTGGCAAAACAACCTTGAGTGATAGTGAGAGCACACTTACCACTAGTTTTGGAGAGATACAAAAAGTTTGACCACGACGGTGAATGGGAAGAGCTTCCGTAGCAGTGTTTTTTGGAGGAAAATATTAGAGATTAGTCAACGGTATTGCAAGAGCGCTTGTTATAGTAGAATAAGACATGTCAAAAGGAGTGATTGTGGAGGTGAATCTGAATGTTGTGTTCCTCCTAAAGCTATTGCTATCACTAAATAAGAATTATGCTCAGACGACAAATACATTGATCTTAGAGCGACTACTCAAGCCAAGACCATGGATTGTAATGAAGAGAGATCGCTTATAGAATCATTGAAGGAAAGCGCTGAGACCATCCAAAGTGGATATAAAGTCACTAAATAGCTTTAGAAGATAAGCGTTCACACAAATCTGAGGTCAATATTGTATACATAAAATTTATGTGGTTGTATGAGAAGAAAGATGTACGAATTTATTTTCCTTATTCTAGACCTAATAGAATAAATAGTTTCAATATTATTATTATGTGGCCTCTCAAAAAAACACTCCCAAACAAAATACTAGAACACATAGTTCCAATGTTATTCTATTGATCAAGTTTAGCATTTGTCAAGATTGAGTAGTGAGTATTCGTGTGGTTATATTGTACATAAGCAACTTAACAAGTGATGGTGTATATATTTTCATTATCCCTTATGTATGCATGTGCGAGCATTCCTTTTTACCGTAACTTGCATATATTTGCAATGTGTAACGTATATACTATGTATATTAATATTTCTTACACCTTTATATTCTAATTTTTTCAATAATATATTTATATATTCTTATGCAGAAATCCATAAATATGAGTTGACAAAAAAATGGTACATTTGTTTTTTTTGTAAGTATTTGTATGTATTGTGTGTACTTTCATGTTTAATTTGTGCACTTCCTATTTAGTGTGTGTGTACTTATCATGTTTTCTTCTTGTATTAGTGTTGGACTACCAGCTAAGCTCCAACTCTGGTCGTAAGGTGCATATTCATAATGATATCCAAATATTCACATTCTACATTTACAATATACTAAAAAATGTAGATATTCTTGTGTTGTTCTTCATGAAATTGCATCACCTTTGATCAAAATACCATTTTTCCCGACATTGATGCAACAATCTAGGATTTTTGAAACAAGAATAGAAAATAATATGTCGAAACCTTGTGATGCAAGGTTCTGAAAATCATGGGAAAGACATATATGTGATTTTTTTTGATGAGGGGGATACAAACCTAGATTCGGGGGTGAGATAAACTTACGTGGGCCCACCTCACCGTCCACGTGCCCCATTATAACTTTTTATAAAAGTGTATGTATGGCATGTACCTAGATATCCTGCCCATTGTGGACCCAGTCAAAAATGAAGGAAACCAACTCGAGGCATTTTGAATAGAACAATTAAGCGAGCATATGAAAAAACCTAAAAACCATGCTACTTATTCCATGGCCTTCCTTCCTCCTATTCCTACCCCTCATGTCACTCCTCTAGACGCAGTTTCAAATCAAATGAATGAAATCTTAAACTTTTGCAAAGAAAAAAAGACTTCAACTCTAAGGTTGGCACGGGTTCATTCCTGGCACTCTCCCTCCATCGGGTCATCCACACCTCGAGAAATCTCTCTCTAGTCCCATTTTACAGCCATAGTGTATTCTAGTGGCAGATCCCATAGACCCAACACAACCACCCTAGTGTCATCGCGTGACTGATCCCATAGATCAAATCCCTCCATTCCGTTATAGTGTTGTTCGGTGATAGATCCAATCATGTTGCTGCTTTACTCATGTGTTGTCCGGTGGAATATCTTGTAGATCCAACCTTGTCTCCTTAGTGTCTTCTGGTGGCAGATCTCATATATGCAATCCTGCCACGACAATGTCATCTAGTGATAAATACCTTATACCCTCAAGCCCGTGAGTGTCATGTGGTGAAAAATCTATACCACTATATAATACGCCATTTTTAATTCTGATTAGCCATCACCATGACATACAAGCAATTCTTAGCCGTTTATTTTTTCACATGGTGAATATAAACCAATTATCATCCCTCGACCTAATTGATCTAACGACATAGGTTTTTGCAATTCCATCAGTACGACTTGTGCCCAAATGAGACTGGAAATGAGACTGGTAAGGATCTCTCTAGGGTTCTCATGGTGGCACTCTACCTTACGATCTAGTAAACGTGGCCCTTGCATTCTATTTTAAATAATTTTGGGTCGTGCAAGCTATGACCTGAAATGCTTGCATGATTACATATGTAGATGATGTGGCAACCAATCGAGTGCAGTTTTTATAAATTAATCAAGGAAAAACAACTACTCTTGGACCACCGTTTCTCAAAAATCTAGCTGGTTTGACAACAGAGCATTGTAATCTTCTATGATAAATATCGAAAAGCACATTAGTGAACATAAAAATGGAGTGTAAAACCTTTACAACTTACATGAAGTGATTTTAACATTTTATTGTTAATTCTGATTCGTAAAATATAGATGTATGTTGTGATCTTATTTGCAATGGTCATGATTCATCAACCACCACGTTCATATCATGTTACTTCGGCTAGTATCTTATATGCATGTAGGAAAGGGGTGGGACAAATTTCACCTTGGTTGTGATGGTGCATCACTCCATGAGTTCACATGTCCATGTATAATTCCTAAAGAACGACATAACTAATAATGACATGGTAAAAGGAAGTAACATGCATGGGATGTACCATAGCTTAAACCACATGATATCTTGTGATATGGCTCCTACAACTCCATTTGAGACAATGCAAAGTTATAGGCAACTAAGTAATGTCTTTTGCACTTCGATTTCAACCAAACCATGAACAATTATGGTTTTTATAGTGCATTGGTAACACATAGAATTCATTCCTAAATAGCAAAGATAGGTGCATGTATATGTATGGCCATCCAATAATAGACACAAAACATTAAATTTTCCATTTTACCACCATTCGTATTCGTTAGTTATAAAGAGTAAACATATCAAGATGAGAGTGACATGAGAAAGTCTGCATGGTTGTATCCATGTCGCTTGGGAAGCTAAGTAATTGGAAAGTCAGATGAAGGCAAATCCATAGGAATCAAGCGACTGCGCCTAAAACCACCTTGAGCGATAGTGATAGAACACTTACAACTAGTTTTTGAGAGACCAACAAATTGACCACTATGGTGAATTGGAAGGGATTATGTAGCGGTATTTTCTTGAGGACAATATTAGAGATTATTCGACGATATTGAAAGACCGCTTGCTGTAGTACTATAGGACACGTCAAAGGAGCGATTGTGGAGATGAATCTGAAGTTTATGTTCCTCCTAAATCTGTTGCTATTACTAGATAAGAATATTGCTCGAACGACAAATACACTGATCTTACAGTGAGTATTCAATCCAATATCATACATGCTAATTAAGAGAGATCACTTACATAATATTTGAAGGAAAGCACCGAAACCATCCAAAGTGGATAGAAAGTCACTAAAATAGCTCGAGAAGATAAGGGTTCACAGAAAACTCAGGTCAATATTTTTGTATACTTTAACTTTCATGTGGTTGTATTAGAAGAGAGATGTACCAATTTTATTTTCTTCACTCTAGACATAATAGAATAAATAGTCTAAGTATTATTATTATGTGGCCTCTCAAAAAACTACTCCTAAACAAAATACAAGAACACGTAGTTCCAATGTTATTCTACTGATCAAGTTTAGCATTGGTCAAGATTGAGTAGTGAGTATTCTATGTGTATTTTATATTTTCTATAATCAAGTTAACTAGTGATGGCGTATATATTTTCATTTTCCCTTATGTAAGCATGTGTGAGATCATTCCTTTTTATCGTAACTCACATATACTTGTAATGTGTAATGTATGTACTATGTATATCCATATTTCTTACACCTTGCTATTCTAAATTTTTCACTAATATATTTTTATATTCTTATGTAGAAATCCATAAGAATGAATTCACGGAAAAATGGTATGTATGAATCTAATGTATGTACTTGTATGCAATGTGTGTACTTTCCAGTTTACTTTGTACACTTCCCATGTTAGTGCGTGTGTACTTCTCATGTTTACTTCATGTATTAGTGTTGGACTACCAGCTAACCTCCAACTTTGATCGTAAGGTGCATGTTCCCATAATGGGATCCAATGTTCACATTCTACATTTACAATATACTCCAAAAATGTTGATATTCTTGTTGTTCTTGATGATGTTGCACCACCTTTGGTCAAAATGCTCTCTATTCTCGACGTTGATGCAACAGTCTAGCTAGGATTTTTGAAACAAGAATAGAAAATAACATGCCGAAACCTTGGGATGCAAGGTTTTGAAAATCACGGGAAAAATATATACATGAAATTTTTGATGAGGGAACACAGAACTAGATTTTGGGGTGAGATAGACTTGGTAGTACCATGTCACCCTCCACGTGCCCCATTATAAGATTTTTAGAAGTGCATGTATGGCCTTTACATAGATATCCCGCCCCTTATGGATCCAATCGAAAATGAAGGGAACCAACTCCTGGTATTTTGAATAGAACAATGAATCCACCATATGACAAAACCTTCCTACTTATTCAATGGTTTGCTTTCCTCCAATTCCTACACCTCGTGTCACTCCCTTAGATACAGTTTGCAATAAAATGAATAAACTCCTAAACTTTTGTAAATAAAAAACAAATGACTTCAATTCTAAGGTTGGCAAAGGTTCATTCCTGACACTCTCCCTCCATCGGGTCATGCAAACCTCGAGAAATCTCTCTCTATTCATGTTGTATAGCCCTAGTGTAGTCTAGTGACAGATCCCATACGTCCAACCCTACCACCCTAGTGTCGTCCCGTAAGAGATCCCATATAGATCAAATCCAACCATTCCACTATGAGATGTTGTCAGGTGATAGATCCAATCGTGTTGTTGCTTTACTCTGTGTTGTCCAGTGGAATATATTATAGATCCAATATTGTCTCCTTAGTTTCATTTGGTGGCAGATACCATATATCCAATACTGCCACCTCAATGTTATCTTATCACAAATACCTTATTCCCTCAAGCACCCTGAGTGTCATGTTGTGACAAATCTATACCACTATATAATACACCAGTTTTTGAACTATGATTAGCCATCGTCATGACGTATAAGAAATTTTTAGCCGTTTATTTTCTTCACATGGTGAATATCAACCATTTATCAGCTCTCGATGTGATTGATCGGACACCAATGTTTTATGGTATTCTCTCAGTACGGCCTGCACCAAAATAAGTTTGGAAAGGATCTCTCTAGAGTTCTCACGGTGGCACTCGACCTCACGATACAGTAAATGTGACCCTTTGCATGCTATTTTAAATAATTTGTGGTTGTGCAAGCTATGACCTGACGTACAAGCTTGCACGAGTACATATGTCATGTGACTACCAAGCGAATGCATTTTTTTATAAATTAATCAAGACAAAAAAGCTACTCTTGACCATAATTTCTTAAAGTCTAGCAGGTTCGACAACAGAGGCTGGTAATCATCTATGATAAATACCGAAAAGCACATTAGTGAACATAAAAAGGAGTGTAAGACTACTACGGCTTACATAAAGTGGTTTTAACATTTTATTGTTAATTTTGGTTTGTAAAATATAGATGTATGGTTGGATCTTATTTGCAATGGTCCTCGTTCATCAACCACCACATGCATATCATGTACATTCTGCTAGTATTATATATGAATGTAGGAAAGGGGTGGGACAAATTACACCTTGCCTTTACAGTGCATCACTCCATGAGTTCACACGTCCATGTATCATTCCTAAAGCACAGTACACCTAAGAATGCCATTGTAAAAGGGCAAAATATTCATGGGATGTACCATAGCTTAAACCTAATGATATCTTGTGATATGGTTCCTGCAATTTTCATTTATGACAATGGAAAGTTATAGGCAACTAAGTAAGTCTTTAGCACTTTCATTTTAGCCAAATCATGAATAATTATGGTTTTTATAGTGCATTGGTAACACATACCATTCATGCCTAAATAGCAAATATAGGTGCATGTATATGTATAGCCATCCAAGAATAAACACAAAACATTGAAATTTTCCATTTTATCACCTTTTTTATTCGTCAGTTATAAAGAGTACAAAAATCTAGATGATAGTGATGGGCAAACATCCGCATTGTTGTATCCATGTCACTCAGGAACCTAAGGAATCAGAAAGCTATAGATGAAGGAAAATCCACAGGAATCGAGTAATTGCGCCAAAACAACCTTGAGTGATAGTGAGAGCACACTTACCTCTAGTTTTGGAGAGCTCCAAAAAAATTGACCACGCTGGTAAATTGGAATTAGATTCTATAATGGTGTTTTCTTGAGTAAAATATTAGAGATTAGTCGATGGTAGTGCAAGAGCGCTTGATATAGTAGTATATGACATGTCAAAAGAAGCGATTGTGGAGATGAATCTTAAGCTTGCGTTCCTTATGAAGTTGATGCTATTATAAAATAAGAATCATGTTTGGACGACAAATACATTGATCTTAGAGAGACTACTCAAGCCAAGATCATACATATTAATGAAGATAGATCACGTACATAATCTTTGAAGGAAAACACCGACATCTTCCAAGGTGGATAAAAACTAACTAAAATAGCTCGAGAACATAAGGGTTCACATAAAACCCAGATCAATATCTTTGTATACTTTAACTTTTATGTGGTTGTATGAGAAGAGAGATGTACCAATTTTATTTTATTCACTCTGGGCATAATAGAATAAATAGTTGAAGTATTATTAATATCTGGCCTCTGAAAAAACACGCCTAAAAAAAATACTAGAACACATAGTTCCAATGTTATTTTAGCGATCAAGTTTAGAATTGGTCAAGATTTAGTGAGTATTCTAGGTGTGGTTATATTGTCTATAAGCAAATTAACTAGTGATTGTGTATATCTTTTCCGTTCTCCCTTATATATGCATGTGTGACATCATTCCTTTTTATCGTAACTCACATATATGTGTAATGTACATACTACATATATCCATATTGCTTACACCTTTATCTTTTAGTTTTGCATTAATATATTTTTATATTCTTATGCAGAAATCCATAAATATGAGTTCACAAAAAGTGAATTTTTGTATTTATTTGTATGCACTGTG
Source organism: Lolium rigidum (assembly GCF_022539505.1). Taxonomy (NCBI): domain Eukaryota; kingdom Viridiplantae; phylum Streptophyta; class Magnoliopsida; order Poales; family Poaceae; genus Lolium; species Lolium rigidum. The sequence continues at coordinate 2,823,735 of NC_061509.1, read as the reverse complement.
TGTATTTTCATGTTTTGTTTGTACACTTCCCTTGTTAGTGCGTGTGTACTTCCCATGTTTACTTTTTGTATTAGTGTTGGACTACCAGCCATGCTCCAACTTTGATCGTAAGGTGCCTATATATCACAATGGGATCCAAATATTAACATTCTGCATTTACAGTATACTCCAAAAATGTGGATATTCTTGTTGTTCTTGATGAAGTTGTGCCACCTTTGGTCAAAATACTCTCTTTGCTCGATGATAATGAAACAATCTTGGATTTTGGAAACAAGAGTAGAAAACAACAGGCTGAAACCTTGCGAGGTTCTGAAAATCACGGGAAATATAGAGGTGAAATTTTTAATGAGGGAGATACAGACCTCTAGTCGGGGTGAGATAGACTTCGGTGAGGCCATGTCACCCTTCACGTGCCCATTATAATTTTTTAGAAGTATAAGTCCGGCATTTACCTACATATCCCGCCCCTTGTCGACCCAATCTAAAATGAAGGGAACCAACTCCTTGTGTTTTTAATAGAACAATTAAGCCACCATACGACAAAACCTCAAAGCCTTGCTACTTATTCCATGTCCTGCCTTCCTTCAATTCCTACACCTCGAGCCTTCTTAGATATAGTTTGGAATCAAATGTATAAAGTCCTAAGCTTTTGCAAAGGAAAAACAAATGGCTTCAACTCTAAGGTTGGCAAAGGTTCATTCCTGACACTCTCCCTCCATAGGATCATGCACACCTCAAGAAATCTATCTCTGGTCCTATTCTAAATCAGTAGTGTAGTCTAGTGGCAGGTCCCGTAGATCCAACCATACCACCGTAGTGTCGTCCCGTAACAGATCCCGTAGATCAAATCCAGCCATTCCGCTACAATGTTATGCGGTGATAGATCCAATCATGTTGTAGTTTTACTCATGCATTGTCCACTAGAATGTCTTATGGATCCAATATTGTCTCCTTAGTGTCTTCTGGTGGCATATCCCATATATCCAATCATGCCACCTCAATATTATCTAGCGACAAATACCTTACACCCCTCAAGCCCCTAGAGTGTCATCTAGTGAAAAATCTACACCACTATATAATACACCAACTTTGAATTCTTATTATCCATCGGCATGACGTACAAGAAATTATTAGCCGTTTATTTTATTCACATGACGAATATCAACCATTAATCATCTCTCAATATAATTGATTGAACGACAGAGGATTCTAAGATTCGCTTAGCACGGAGGCTAACAAGGATCTCTCTAGAGTTCTCACAGTGGTACTCGACCTCACAATCTAGTAAATGTGACTCTTGCATTCTACTTTAAATAATTTGTGCTTGTGCAAGCTATGACCTGAAAGTACTTGCACACATACATATATAGATGATGTGACAACCAAGCAAATGCAGTTTTTATAAATTAATCAAGACAAAACAGCTACTCTTGACCACTGTTTCTCAAAATCTTGCAGGTTCAACAACAGAGCCTCGTAATCTTCTATGATAATACCGAAAATCACATTAGCGAACACAAAAAAGGACTGTAAGACTATTACGGCTTACATAAAGTGGTTTTAACATTTTATTGTTAAATATGATTTGTAAAATATAGAAGTATGATGTGATCTTATTTTCAACGGTAATCATTCATAAACCACCACATGCATATCATGTGCCTTCTGCTAGTATCTTATATGTAGGAAAGGGGTGGGACATCACTGCATGAGTTCACATGTTCATGTATCATTCCTAAAACACGATACACCTAAGACTGCCATGGTAAAAGGGCGTAATATGCATGGGATGTAGAATAACTTAAACCACATATCTTGTGATATGACTCCGACAACTTCTATTTATGACAATGCAAAGTTATAGAAAACTAATAATGTTTTCGGATGAAACCTGGTGATCACATGTCTAACGCTGTGTTGTGCGTTTTGTGAGGTGGGAACGAGCACGTGGTCCTAAATAAAGTGGCAGGCTTCTTATCACCTTTCCTATCCACCAGATGAAGTAGCAGTCTAGCGCCAGAGCCCAGCCACGGCCGCCGCGCACGCAACCATCCATGCCGCCGCTGCCCAAGCATGTCGCGGACGGTGCTGTGTCGGTCGCCTACTGCTTCCGCACACTCGTGGTCGACCTGGCCACAATATATACTAGTCAAATATATATTGGTTCTAACTCTGATGATAGTTTCCCCCACACGTATTATTGCTTGGTATATCATTGATCGGTTTTGAAAACGCTTCTGATGACAAGGACAACACAACGAATGTGTGTAATCAAAGTGCGACCAATCATGGTATCTTACTGGATTTCAATCGGTGAGAACCTTTGGATAAATTTAACCGTTTGCAAATATGTCTTGTTTTCCAAAACACTACTGGAAGAGATCTAATTCAGGTTCAGCAAGCATCTCGAATTATATAATAAATATGATACTAAATTTTAGTATCGTTTTTCCGACATATTTTAAACTAGGTGCTTTTACGGTAGTGACCGGATAATATGGGCCGTTGAACCAGCAGATCCAATGGCTCAAATCAATCAATACTACTGACCAAGATGAGTAGTAGTAGTAAATTTTCACCGAAGGGCAAATTTGGTACTCCTTCCTTGCCACAATCTAATGTGCTCTTAGCGTTCCCTCAAGATTGATCCGACAGATTAGATGCAGGTCGATGGCGACCATGCATGCTCACCACACGGCACTGCGATCATGCTGCTGCCATTTGCGTGTCCGTCCGTGTGGCTGTGTTGCCGTCATCTCCATGGTCGTGGACGTCCGCGTTGCCTTGGGCGTCGTCGGCTTGGCCGTCCCCGCGCGCGCGTTGCCGGCCTCTGCATGGACGTCCGTATTGCCATGAGCATGGCTTTCCTCTTTGCCGTTGAAACCGCACCTCAACCCGCCAGGCCACCTTTCTATGGAACGGACGGTGCTAGACCGCGTCCGGCCAGACCCAAACGCGCACGCGGCTTGTTTTCATGTGCTGCCTTCGCCTACATCTTCTGCAAATCACACATGAAAACGAATTACTACTCAAACTTGAACCGCCGGAAAGGACGAGCTAGCGCGGCTTGCGAAGTCGTTGCGGCTGCCCGCATGCACCCCTGGCACTGCTTGCAAGTGCAGGGTCGTGCGCGAGGGCGGCGATGCTCTACATGTCTTGAATACTTCTCTTTTTGCAGGATCTGTTTGGTGTCTACAAGACGTAAGACAGCAACTATGGGACGCGGCTTGCCTGTGCGGCTGTGCCGCCTCCGTGCGACGATCGGTGTGACCTGACGTCTTGAAGCCATCGAATGGTTGTGCCTCCCGCACCTGCCGGTTAAAGCTTTTTTTTTTACCCGCAAAAAAAGGCTTTTTCTTTTTTCAAAAACACCTGCAAAAACATAGCTCCGCTTGTATCTATGTGGTGTACATATGCTCATCTTTCCACTTCCGTATTCTTTCCGGTTCGTGTATCTTCTTGGAGAGAGATCGAGTTGGAAGAAGAACTGAAGCAACGGAAGGTCTGCCTTTCAGCGAGACCTCTAGGCGTGCTCCCGACCTCCGTCCACCGCCCCATCCCGTCGACAAATCTCGCCACGACACACTCCAAGAAGATGTCGCCACGACACACTCCAAGAAGATACACGGCTGTGGAGCCTCGACCTGGACGAGCGCAACCGCGCCGCAGTTCCTCCCGGCGCTGGTTCCTTCCCGGCAACCGCGTCCTTGCGCATAACGGCTGGTGGTGGCTCGGTGGTCTCACCAGATGGCGGCGCGGGAAGCGGGACTAGGGGCCGACCGGAGTTAGAGTTGAATTTCTCATGCATGCCATGATAGTCCTTGAAGAATCAATCAGGGATGGGAGACGTTATTCAATTGGAGAAGGGGTAATCGGGTGTTTTGCCCTGGTTCAACTCTTTTTTTTTATTCAATTGGAGAAGGGGTAATCGGGTGTTTTGCCCTGGTTCAACTCTCGATTGATTCAACCTCCTTTTTCTCTATCTGCATTAGCGGCAGATTAGATATTGGCGTGCATATGTGTTTTTTGTTCTATGTGTTACTGGGCGAAGAGTATCTCCCTTCAATTTTGTTTATAGTTCTAATGTTGTAATAAGAATATATTACGTAAGGGAATTGGTATAGGAGCTGTATTTTTACTTTTTTGAGAGAGAAACGGGACGAGCAGATCGTACCGAAGGCACAACCGTTCGATGGCTTTCAGGCATCTTGGTCGCACAGATGGTTGCATACAGCGGGCACAGGCAAGCCGCATCCTGATCAAGTGTTGATTGCAAGCACGTGGCTAGGCAAACTAACAAGCAACAAGGCGCAAGGGAGAGTACTCGTGGGGATTGTTGATACTTGCGAAATAAATAGTGGTGCTATCTCTCATGATGGTCTCTTGGGCACATATTATTACGTATTAGTTGTCTTTTATACTAGTTGTCTTTCTTTTTTTGCTTATCTTATATTATTATAGAGGGTAGATGAGAAAATGAAAATACCAAAAGTTGGTTTGCACCTTTGGTCATAGTGCGCTTGTACTTGGCATCCTTTATCCTTTTATCACTTGTGGTTTGTTAAACCGGAGATGAATTCCGAAATCCACAAGAAAATCATCTGAGGTTTGTTCTGTAATAGGTCGCTATGATTAGGGGCTGCTCAACTAGTTGCGTGCGTCTGGGCTGTTCCATCTCAGCGAGTCTCAGGAAGAGTACATGCAACTTCAAGAGCCTCAAATCGACCGAAAGAGCCTCAGAATAACCCACCAGCTATCAACTACTGGTAATGTGAGACTGAGGAGGAACATGGTTCCGCCTAGCTCTGTGCATAAATAGTCATTTGTTTCCTAGTGTCTCCTATTTCTAGAGAAGATGTATGATTACCACCTTTCACTGGTTTTTTCTCCTACATTTTTCGTGGTTTTATTCCTAGTGGGATGTTATTGTCCCCCTTCTACACCTTAGTCTCTCCTCCCCTCGGTCAAGCACATATTGTGTGTCGCTTCAAAAGAGTTGGCAAACTAACCAGTATCAAGGGGCAAGAGAGATTGGTGGTGGATCTTCATACAAGTCAATATATATTGGTACTTGATCGGATGGTAGAATCTCGCACATGTACATGTAATTGCTTGGTTGGTAACACTGCACTGTGTGTATCATTGATCTGTGTTGAAAACACATTTGATGACAAGGACAACACTACCAATGTATGCAATTAAGTGCAACCAAATCGTGTGTTATTCAAGTCATCTTACTGGATCTTGATCAATCAGACACTTGGATTAATTTAGTTTTGCAAATATGTTTGTGTTATCGAACATTATTGGTCCACAACTTGGATAGAAACATGACCCTTGATTGATAATTATTATAACCACAAATTTTAATATGCTCCCAAATGATATTGGCCGTTCATTTATGTTGATCTAATGGCCAAGATAATCTATAGAGGGTAGTGTCACTTTAAAATTACTCCACATTAATTAGCAAGAGGCAAATGCAAATAATTGTATAGATGAAAGGAACATGCTATACACATGTATTACATGGAAACCATGCGGTAGAATGCATTGCCACATTTCATTGAGCTTGTTCAAAACTAATCACTTGTAATTGCTCGAGAGAGGAAATCTATTTAATGTTTAACAACATGTCAAACTACATTTTTAAAAAGATACAAAACTAATATGAATTTCTGACACATTTGAAGATTCGGTTATCAACTAATGGTTCTAATGAGGTGGTGCTCACAAGCCTTGTTCCAGCTGGAGCTTGTACATTGTACATTAGATCAATCTCACATCTTCCCTCATCTCCTCCCACACATTCGATGAACTTACGCTTATCGTCTAGGCCATCACGCTTCCCGCATCAGGAACCCATGGAGTGGGCAAGGCTAGCAATTCCCTCCCCTCCAATCGTAGATGGCACCCCACCGCATTGACCACCAATTCATCAACGACAAGGCAACAAGGTAGAGAACTGCGAGCCATTGCAGCCCGGAGCAAAGGACGAGCATTGAGGTTGACCGAGGTTATAGCCAAGCTCTGAAACCATCGGAAGTCTGAGCTTGCTCCCTATGTCTAAGCACTAAAATTTATTTCTTCCCCAACGTCTCCTATTCACAGCGCACATTTACTATACTTTGCTAGCTCTTTGTACTTCATTTTCTCGCGCATTATCTTTTTTGTCTCCTAAACTTTCCTTGTTCAAGCACATATTTACGTGTTGCTTTTTCGATAAAGGGAATATATTAATATCGAAGAATACCAATTACACATAGCCTCTACAATAACGCAATGCTCTAAAACATTACGGATGCACACAACAATAAAAAAGAAAGAGAAAACTAAGAAATAAAAATCCCGCTACAGCATCGCAGCTCTAGCAACAGTATACAACCACCACTAAAACAACACTGAAAATCGCTAGGCAAACTAACAAGTATCAAGGCACAAGGAAGACTCAGCGGTGACTCTTGATACCGTGAAATATATAATGACGTAGCCCTCCTGTTGGTAACTTGAGCCCATATTATTGCTTGGTAGGTAACACTATACTGCATGTGTATCTTGCTGATCCTTTCTGGTGACAAGAATAACTACAGGCCAAGCCGTAAGACTACTCATATTAGTAGTAACTAAGGTAGTAACATAGAGCTACATGCATTACTAACTAGGCAAATTGATGATATGACATGATATTAAATGAAAAAGAGATGGTTGTGGTAACTAGCTATGTTAGCATAATATCACACTTTTCATGATACTACATCTAAGTTATTATGCATTATGAAGGTAGTAACATAGAGTCACTAGTGGAGAAGAGGCCTTTGGACCCAAGCAAATGTCCCAGTGCTGAACCAAACCGGGTCCAATGGGGGCATTGGTCCCGGTTCGTTTCTGCCCAGGACGACCCCACCCGCTGGAGCTTGTCCGGTAGTGGCTTTTGGACCCGGTTTGTATTACAAACCGGGACTAAAGGGTCCACCGCAGGGCGCGGCAGGCCGTGTCAGTCGTGGGGAACCCTTTAGTCCCGGTTTGTAATACAAACCGGGTCCAAAGGCCCCGCCTCTGGCTACATAACCTTGCCCCTGCCCAAGTGTGAGCCACACTTAGCCATTTTTTCACTTTCTTCACAAGAGGGGTGTATTGCTCTCCTCTCTTCTTCACATGCACAAGAGGTGTTCGATGAAATGCTTAAGAGGATTTGCCACTTGAGTTTACACAAATCAAACCACACTTAACTTGCTTTTTTCTTCTTCATCGAGGTTAACAACTTTATCCTTTTCATCCGCAATTGATAAAATGCATGTGTATATATACATCGTGATGTTCCGTAATGGTTTTGATCAGCTTAATTATATCATGCAGATGAATCGGCAATGGATGTACATTGACCGACGGTTTGACGAGTTCACTCGCGGGCCCGGATAATTTTATGGCCGTGGCGAAGGCAAACAAACATGGTGGCTTCATGTATTGTCCATGTGTGGACTGCAAGAATATCGTAAATTACGCTCACTCGAGTCTCATTCACAGCCACCTTCTCGCGATCCGGTTTCATGCCCAAGCTTACTATTGTTGGACCAAGCACGGAGAAAGAGGGGTTATGATGGAAGACAATGAAGAAGAGGAAGAGGATGATGACGGTTATCCCAATTTCCCCGAATACGATGATACCGTATAAGGCAATGAAGACAATGAAGTAGAAGATCAAGAGGCACCGAGATGAGCCTCGCCGATGATGATCTTGGCCGGGCCATTGCCGATGCAAGGAGAGAATGTGAAACTGAAAAGGAAAGGTTGGCCTTCGACAAGATGATAGAAGATCACAACAAATTGTTATACCCAACTTGCGAAGATGGCCATAAAAAGCTAGGCGAGCACACTCGGAATTGTTGCAATGGAAGGCGGAGAACGGTGTCACCGACTCAGGATTTGGAAAGTTGTCGACAATAATTAAGAGGAAGCTTCCAAGGGGTAACGAATTGCCCGCCAGCACGTACGAAGCGAAGAAGATTGTCTGCCCTCTAGGATTAGATGTGCAAAAGATACATGCATGCATTAATGACTGCATCCTCTACCGCGGTGAGTACGAGAATTTGGATGCATGTCCGGTGTGCACCGCATTGCGGTATAAGATCGGACGAGATGACCTCTGGTGATGTTGAGGGCGAGCGCCCCAAGAAGAGGGTTCCTGCCAAGGTTATGTGGTATGCTCCTATAATACCACGGCTGAAACGCTTGTTCAGGAATAAAGAGCACGCTAGGTTGTTGCGATGGCACAAAGAAGACCGTAAGAAAGACGTGATGTTGAGGCACCCCGCCGATGGATCCCAATGGAGAAAAATCGATAGAGAGTTCCCAAACTTTGCACAGGATGCAAGGAACTTAAGGTTTGGTCTAAGTACAGATGGCATGAATCCTTTTGGAGAGCAGTAGCTGCAGACCATAGCACCTGGCCTCGTGACTCTTTGTATATATAACCTTCCTCCTTGGTTGTGCATGAAGCGGAAGTTCATTATGATGCCGAGTGCTCATACAAGGCCCGAAGCAACCCGGGAACGACATTGATGTGTACCTGAAGCCATTAGTCGAAGAACTTCTACAGCTGTGGTCCCTAGCAGGTGTACGTGTGTGGGACGAGCACAAGCAGGAGGAATTTGACCTAAGAGCGATGCTTTTCGTAACCATCAATGACTGGCCTGCTCTTGGTAACATTTCAGGACAATCAAACAAGGGATACAATGCATGCACACACTGTTTACATGAGCTCGAAGGTGATTATTTGGAAAAAGGTCAGAAGGTCGTGTACACGGGGCATCGTCGATTTCTTAGGATTACCCATCCCGTAAGAAAGAAAGGAAAGCATTACGACGGTGAGGCTGATCACCGGAGGAAGCCTCCCCATCGTGATGGTGTTGATATATTTGGTATGGTCAAGGATCTAGATGTAATATTTGGAAAGGGTCCCGGCGGACGGTCTGTTCCGAATGACGCCTGCTGGACACGCGCCCATGTGGAAGAAGAAATCTATTTTTGGGGGCTAGAATATTGGAAAGTCTTAGAAGTCCGCTCTTCAATCGATGTGATGCACGTGACGAAGAATCTTTGCGTGAACCTGCTAGGCTTTCCGGGCGTGTACGGGAAGACAAAAGATACACCGTAAGCACGGGAGGACCAGACAACGTTGGAAAGACCCCAAAAATCTGCATGAGAGAGTTAAAGGACGTCATTTATCCAGCTACGCTCTTACAAAAGCGAGAGAAGGAGATATTTTTTGAATGTCTTAGCAGTATCAAGGTCCCGTCCGGCTTCTCCTCCAATATAAAGGGAATAATAAATATGGAGAAGAAAACATTCCAGAACCCGAAGTCTCATGACCGTCACGTGATAATGACACAGATTGCTTCCGATTGCATTGAGGGGGCTTCTACCGGAAAATGTTCGACTGCCCATTGTGAAGCTATGTGCATTCCTCAATGCAATTTCTCAGAAGGTAATAAACCCAGAAATTCTACCGAGGTTGCAGAATGATGTGGTCCAATGTCTCGTTAGTTTTGAGCTGGTGTTCCCACCATCCTTCTTCAATATTATGACACATCTCCTCGTTCACCTGGTCGATGAGATTTCCATTCTCGGTCCTGTGTTTCTACACAATATGTTCCCCTTCGAGAGGTTCATGGGAGTCTTGAAGAAATATGTTCATAACCGTGCTAGGCCGAAGGAAGCATCTCCAAGGGCTATGGAACGGAGGAGGTCATTGAATTCTCGTGTTGACTTTATTCCCGACCTTAAGCCGATTGGTGTTCCTGAATCGCGGCATGAAGGGAGACTAAGTGGAAAAGGCACGCTAGGAAGGAAATCAATGATATGTAGGGACGGGATTTCTTTGACTCAAGCACACTACACAGTTCTACAAAGTTCCACCATGGTGGCTCCGTATATCGGTGACCACAAGAACTTTCTACGCTCCCGGAACCCGGGCGATCGAACGATTGGATTAGACGTGAACACATGTCGACTTTCGGTGGTTGGTTGCAAAAACATCTCCTAAATAACGAAGATATTGAAGATCAGCTGTACTTGCTGGCCCAGACACCATCTTCGACTGTAGTGACTTTCCAAGGGTACGAGATAAATGGGAATACATTTTACACGATCGCCCAAGATAAAAAGAGCACCAACCAAAACAAGTGGTGTCTCGCTTTGATGCAATAATGAATGAAGGCCCAAATGACACATATTATGGTTACATAGAGGATATCTCGGGAACTTGAGTATGGACCTTCTTTTAAGGTCCCTTTGTTTAGGTGCAAATGGGTCAACAAAACAGGAGGCGGGGTTCGTGTAGACAAGTTGTATGGAATGACAACAGTGGATCTCAACAATCTTGGGTATAGAGACGAACCATTCGTCCTAGCCAAGGATGTGGCCCGTGTTTTCTATGTGAAGGATATGTCTAGCAAACCAAGAAAAAGGAAACATAAGGAAACAAATACATCAAACGATGAGCCAAAGCGCCACATAGTTCTTTCCGGAAAAAGAAACATCGTGGGAGTGGAGGACAAGACAGACATGTCGAAGATTATAATAAGTTTGATGAAATTCCACCCTTCAGAGTGAACATTGATCCAAGCATCAAGTTAAATGATGAAGATGCTCCATGGTTAAGGCCGAAGAAGATTAAATGATGAAGATGCTCCATGGCACAAATGAGTATCTCAACATGGCAATCAATTTCCCATTTATTTTTGTGTAATCATTTAACTCGTATGTAAGATATGAAAAGTGGAGATGTGGTTGGCTTTTTGTACCATATATATAGAGAAGATGTAGTCGTTCACGGGTTTGCAGGGGAAAATTCCGAGGCGCAGCTTCCGAAGATGCCGTAGGGCATGTGCACCAACAACATCTTCGAGAAACTGCGCCACGGGAGATTTCTCAACCCTTTCCCCAACACTATTAGAGGAGATGTAGTCGTTCGGGGGCTTGCAGGAAAAATTCCGAGGAGCAACTTCCGAAGATGCCGTAAGGCTTGTGCACCAACGACATCTTCGAGAAGTTGCGCCACGGGAGATTTCCCAACCCTTTCCCCAACACCGTTAGAGGAGATGTAGTGGTTCACGGGCTTGCAGGGAAAAATTCGAGGCGCAGCTTCCGAAGATGCCGTAGGGCGTGTGCACCAACAACATCTTCGAGAAGCTGCGCCACGGGAGATTTTCCAATCCATGGGAATGAATCTCTGCTTGGCTTGTTGATCCGCTTGGCAAGCCGTATCGATGCTCCTTTTATAGGCACAAGCACCGCTTCTACTCGACAGGGCGTCGTGCGCTACATGCTTTATCTCATCGAGCAGTGCGTCCACCCATGCGTTCTTATCCTGCCGACATCTTTAGTCCCGGTTGTACCCACCAGCCGGGACTAAAGGTTACCCACACGTCCTTATCCCACCGACAGCTTTGTTAGATGACAAAAAAAGGATCTTTAGTCCCGGTTGTACCCACCAGCCGGGACTAAAGGTTACCCACACGTCTTTATCCCACCGACAGTTTTGTTAGATGACAAAAAAATGATCTTTAGTCCCGGTTGTACCCACCAGCCGGGACTAAAGGTTACCCACACGTCCTTATCCCACCGACAGTTTTTGGCGCCACTGCGTTCCCGCCTATTTTTCTTCCCGCGCTTTCCACTGCTTCCCGCCTCCGTCCTCCCGCCATTTTTTCACTATATATATGTTGGCTTGGCCTCCATTTACATATCACATCTAGACTCATATCTCGCAAACCTCATCACCAGGTCACATGGCTTCCATCGTATCTCTAACCCTCCGGGAGGCGGAGGCGCTTTGCGCGTCGAACTACCCCTGCCCGCCGGGCTACCGCGTCCCTACCGGCTGGTTGCCGAGCGCCGGAGGGGTACCGGTCCCTCCTCGTCCCTCTAGGTGTGGCGCGCGAGATGGCCATCACGAACCACTACTACTTCGAGCTCACGCCGGAGCAGCGGAGGAATCCCGGTGGCATCCCGACTACAGCCCGACTTGGGAGAGCTTCTTCATCAATCGGCGTGAGAGGGCGCTCGCCGAGCACGAGGACGGCGGCCCGCCTCCTTCGAACTTCAACGAGGCCGGCCGTCGGCTGTGGTGGCGCGACCGAACTCTCCAGGGCGTCATGGCCCACCGTGGCCCCCGCCCGCGCTACCCTCGGTCCCGGCCCACGCGTGCTCTCCCGCCGAGGTTTGACTACCGCGACCCCGATGCCAGCCGACGATGATGACGGCGACTACGACGACTACAGCTGGCGAGTACTATAGGGCCAGGCACGAGTATGACCGAATGACTCGAACAAGTCGAATCCGGCCATGTATCTTAATTAATTTTCAGCTTGAGCTAGGCACGAGTACTATAGGGCTAGGCACGAGTACTATCCGGCCATGAATCTTAATTAATTTTCAGTTGAGTTATGTACTTTAATTCCACATGTAATCTGGCGGGAAACTTTTCTCATCATCAGTCGTCGCCACAACGACTTTATTGAAAATACAATAAAATAGATAAACAACTAGTCTAGTCGATCTACTCGCCGTCGGAGGTTGTCTCGGTCCAAATGTCGTCCCCACCGAGGGTCGTTGTCGGCCCAAGTTGTATTCGGGTTATCGAGCTCGAACACGGCGACGGCCCGACGATGGCGCTCGTTGGACCTGCGTTGTGCCCGGAGGTCAGCGAAGAACGCGGCGGTGTTGTCGACGTCGCTGGGAACCGCGCCTCCACCGGCGCATCAACTCCTCGTCGTGCTCGGCGATTGCGATCCGGCGCTGCACTCGGCGGTGGCGGCGACGGTCCTCGTCGTGCCGACGAGGCACGGCGTCGGCGCGAGGAACTCCGCCTCCTCTAGCGATTCGACGTCCGGGAAGTTCATGTCGCACCGTGGCCGCCGAAATCGCCATGCGGCCGCGTCGTAGCGCGCGCCGCCAGCTCCGGGGTGTTGTACGTGCCGAGGGTGAGCCGGAAGCCACCGGCACGCATCTCGGCGTAGAACCTACCGCTCGGCCGCGCCGGACGCCACGGAAACCGGACGAGCCGCGACTGCGCGGCGGCATCCCGGCGACGAATGAACGGAGGCGACGGCGACGTGGGTTCCGCGCGCACGCGGCGCTTTATAGCACAGCGACGCGGCAAGTTTGGCGACAGGTGGCGCGGGAAGCGGCGGGCGTGGCACGTGGAAGCGGCGGCGACAGTGGCGCGGGAAGCGGCGGGCGTGGCACGTGGAAGCGGGATCTGCACGCCGCACGGCGGTGGCGGCGGGCGAGGCACGTGGAAGCGGCGGCGACACGTGGCACGGGGAAGGGACACGTGTGGCGGTGGCGGTGGTGGGCAGTACACGGCGGTGGCGGTGGCGGCGGCGGGCGGTGGCCGTACACGGCGGTGGCCGGACATGGCGGCGGCAGCGGTGGCGGTGGCTGGCACATGGCGGCGGTGGCGGTGGCGGCGGTGGCCGCACACGGCGGTGGCGGTGGCGGCGGTGGCCAGTACATGGCGGAGGCGGCGGTGGACACGTGTGGCATGGCGGAGGCGGCGGTGGACACGTGTGGCATGGCGGCGGTGGCCAGTACATGGCGGCAGCGGTGGTGGCCAGTACACGGCGGTGGCGGTGGCGGCGCGTGTTTTTTTTGATTTGAAATAAGGCGGGAATGAAATTTTTTAAAAAAATTGGCCTTTGGACCCGGTTTGTAATACAAACCGGGACTAAAGGCCTTTTTGCGCGCGTAGCAAAAACGCAGCAAAAATGGCTTTAGTCCCGGTTTGTATTACAAACCGGGTCCAGAGGGCTTTGGACCCGGTTTGTAACACGCACCGGGTCCAAAGGGAGGGTATATAATCGACACTTCGTCTCCGCGCGGAGATCAATCGCGCGGAGACGACGGAACGACGCCGCCGAGCTGCCTCGCCCACGATCGCCGCTCACCGCGCCGCCGCCCACCGCTCGCCGTCGCCGCTGCCGTCACGCGCGCCGTCCGCCGTCCGCCCACCGCGCCGCCGCCCACCGCCACGCCCGCGCGCTCGCGGCTGCTCGTCCGCGCGCCGTCCGCCCGCCGCGCGCTGTCCGCTCGCCGCGCTGTCGTCCGCCCGCTGCTGTCCGCCCGCCGCCGTCCGCCGCCGTCCGCCCGACCGCCGCCGGCCCGCTCGCCGTCACGCTGCCGCCCGCTGCGCCTCCACTCCGCCGCGGCGCTAAGGTGAGCCGGCCACCATTTTTTTTTTAAGTTTTAAGATTTTAAGATTTTTGTTTTTATATATGTTAGATTAATTAGTTTAGTACAAAAATAGTTAGTTTGATTAGTTAGATTAAGATATGTTAGATTAATATATGTTAGATTAGTTAGATAAAAAATTAGTGTTAGTGTTAGATAAAAAATTAGTTAGTTTGTTAGTGTTAGTGTTAGTGAAAAGTTAGTGTTAGATAGAAAATTAGTTAGTTTGTTAGTGTTAGTTTGTTAATTAGTGTTAGTGTTAGTGTTAGAAAATTAGTTAGTTTGTTAGTGTTAGTGTTAGTGAAAAAGTTAGTGTTAGTGTTAGTGAAAAAGTTAGTGTTAGAGTTAGTGTTAGTGAAAAAGTTAGTGTTAGAGTTAGTGTTAGTGAAAAATTAGTTAGTTAGTGTTAGTGTTAGTTAGTAAGTATGTAGTGCCACCGCGCCCCCGGCCCAAAATAAAGTATGTAGTGCCGGCGCCCCCCAAACGGTAGTGCCGGCGCCGACTAAGTAGTGAAGTTATTTTTTAATGTATGTTAACGTTGGTACATATATATATGATTTGTTTTCGTAGCTACGATGCCGCGACAGCGACAGCCGGCGGGCCGTGGTCTGACTCTTCTAGACGAGATGCAGCAGATGGGGGAGGTCCGGGATTGGGCTCCGCCGAGGTGGCACTGGGAGGTCTTAGCTTCCGGGTCGCGCACCTTGGTGCGGAATCCGGGTCCCGTTGTCGACCCGGATATTCTTTGGTGGAGGTCTTATGGGCCACGGTCGTTTCAGAGGGCGCCGGCCCCGCCGGAGGAGGTAGCTCAGCGCATTGCGGCGGAGGACGAGCACGTTCGCCGTTACATGTACGCGTTAGACAACATGTATAGGACCGGATGGAGCGTTATGCGGGGATCTCATGTTAGCTATGCTCCCGTTGTTGTTCCGTGGCTTTGGGGGCACACCCAGCCGCGGCTCAGGACCTGGCCGGCGCCCTCTAGGACCCGGTCTGCGCGGTTGAGTGGTTGTAGTAGTGATTGATATGTATTAGGGTTAAATAAACATGAACCCGATATCTATGTATGCATGTAACCGCAGTATTCTGCTTTCAGCACTATATTATCGATCCTTAGTTAAGAACTACACATATGTAACTCCATTTTCAGTTTTCTGCATTATCCTTAATTTGATCATATGATGGTTCCTATGTATAGCTTGCAGGTCGTTGTAGAAAGCATGGAGAGAGATGAAATTCAAGAAAATTTCATGGAGGAACTCATAGCAAACGGTACTCTGGATGATCGCGACGACGACGTTATTCCAGATGATGGCGGTGACGATGTCACCGCAACTTATTTGAATGACTCCGGTGAGGGAGCGGAGAATATTGAGGAAGAAGATCCTAGTGGCGCCGGTGAGGAACAAGATCATCATAATGGCTCCCGAACTGTAGTTATCACCGAGGTATATAAACTAATTAAGCCGCCGTTGATCGACTAGATGCATTAACTAATTAAATTGTACTGACTATGAACTATTTCTTTTTAGCCCTCCGGATCGAGCACTTCTTCCGTAAAGTCGAGGAAGCGAGGCCCGGCCAAAAAGTTGGATGACGGTGTTAGGCACGACATCACCCACATCGAAAAGGATGGTAAACCGATTGCTCCGCAGAAAGGTGCAAAGGCATTTATAGCTCAATGCGGAGTGCTTGTTCGGGACCACGTCCCGATCACCGTTCGAGAATGGCACAAGCCGAAGGGACTAGTGTCTGTCTGCAGAGGAAGAAGGTCAAGGTCTTTATATCGATGATGTAGCCAAAAACAGCATTATGGACAAGCTCATGTCACATTTCAACATAGTACCCGAAGAGGGGGTGACGCCGAAAAGGCCAAGATGGAGCAGGCCCTCCGCGAGTCTGGCAAGAAGAAGATGGCCGAACTATTCAAGAGCCACAAGAAAAGATTGCGCCGCCTTATCAAGATAAAGAAGACTCCGGACAATGAGCAGGTAAAAACTCACTCGGGAAGAATTCGTGAAGTACAGCGACGGAGTCGAAGAATTTAAGAGAAGGTCGGAAATAAATAAGGCAAATGCTGCGTTGAAGCTATATCACCAAATTCCGGGTCCAGTGGATACAGGGCTAACCGTCCTAAGTGGCAGTAGCTGAGGCGGAACCGACTCAAGAAAGGGATCAGATTAGGGACACACGGTTGGATCGAACGGTGCAAGGAGTGGTTCTACGGGATTGGGGGAACGTTGGATCCGAAACAGGGAAGTGCATCTATAAGAAAGCTCATCTGAAGGTTCCCATTGATGCCCTGGAAAAAGCACATAGGGACGTGGAGGCGGGGTTGTTCCAGCCCGAAAGAGAGAACGATGAGCGGACACGCGCCCTTGGGAACAAAGAACACGGCGGACGAACACGAGGCACAGCAGGCTCCGCTCCGTGGAAGTATGGCTTTCTCGCGGAAAGGAAGAGATTTCCCGATAAAAGCCATGAGAGGAGGAAGGCAAGGGAAACAGACCGCCCGGCTAACTTAGAGGAGGGTATGAGCACCATGCAAGCCCAATTAACCATGGTAACCCAAGTACTTACATCTCGGATGGCTCGGGGCAGGCTGTAGATCCCGCACCGCTCAATGCCATCGCCCGCCGCAATCTCAACCACACCGGAAAAGCAGCGTGGCTTCCTCTCAAGCAGTGGATAATGATGATGATGATGATGACCAGGTGGTCGAGCCTCCTCGCTACCCCCCGTGGATGATCTCACCGAGAGCCGTCCTTGTGAGCTGCATGTTAAAGTTTTCAACCTATCCTTCAAGGCGGCGGTCGGCATCCTCTTACCTACAAGGTCTTACCATTGCCGTTCGGTCCAAGACGACTTTGCTCGTTGTGATGGTGGATGAAGTGATGACAGCTTATGAGGGGTTGGTGCTTGAGCACCCCGCAGGTGAAGATGGGGAAATCAAAGAACCGGGAGAAGCCCGTAGAACCACCGTGCAATGGCGGAAGGAGAACATTGTGTTTCCAGGTGAGAAGCCAACAAGCATGCCACCTCCGCCTCCTCCGCCACCCGAGTCTCCTCCGCGTGATGATTCTCCCGTGCGCGATGATGATTCCCCTATCCATGACCCAGCCTGCTCCGCGTGAAAATACTCCGCCGCCTCCTCCTCCTCCTCGTCGGAGACTCCGCCGCCTCCACTTAAGCAAAAGAGGAAGCTGTCCGCGACACCTCCTACAGCTCCGAAGAGATCATCAACTCCAATGAGGGCACAGACTCCGGAGTTGTTACCACATGAGCAGCATCGAAGAGCAAAAGGCGTTTCTTGTGCCGAAGAAGGTGTTTATTCGACCGCGTACAGCTGAAGCACTTTGCCGAGACGAGAATGAAGAGACCTGAGCCGAGAGCTGATTATGACCGCTCTCTTGGACAGTCCTCTAGAGCGAGCAAAGAAGCAAAAAAGTCGCCCAGCCTTGGACAAGCAGGACATTCAGTGCCGCACCCCACTTCATCGTGGAGCCATATCATGATCCAGAGACGGCATCGATGATCGAACGGGCGGCTAGAGCTCAGTGGAGCATCAGCTGAGTACGAAGATTACTATCCAACGGCTCAAGTGGTAAACACGTATAGATACGGAAAAGATCTCGTCAAACCTGGCGAGCTCGCGCGTCTAGGGACTCGGATGCGAAGGTTGCATGACTGGTACCGAAAGCCTCGTCGAAGAAGTGAAACCTACATCACGGTGTATCTTAGAGATGAGCATTACTTCCGGGGAAGACGAGATAAACATTGAGTTATGCGAACTGCTTCAGTTATTCAATCAAGACGCCCTCGACAAAGCTGTCATCAGTTGCTACTGCTTGTAAGTGATTTATTTGTGTAATTAAGTTTGTAGCTCATTCATTTGCACTAACAATTATCCTCATTATATTCTTTGTGTACGCTATACATTTAATTATGCAGAATGAAGAAGCTGGAATACAAAAGAGGCAAGCTCCTACCGCTGGGGTTCATAGACCCAAACACAGCTCATGAAGTTACGGTTCGAGACTTCGCCAAGGACACGAGAGGACAACATCGTAATGTTTTTAGAGAAGCAAGCGTGACAAAGAGGATATATTCTTTCCCTACAACTTCAAGTGAGTGTTATATATAACATACATTATGCTTGTGCACCTTCCACTTTATTCTCGTAATCATTGAGCTATGCTTGTGCAGTTTCCATTTTATTCTCCTAATCATTGATCTTCACCTTGGAGTCGTAAACGTCATGGACTCGAAACGTATGCAATATGCGGAATGGGCGGACATGGCTGCCATCCTCCAGAGGTAGTTTCAATCAATTTCGTATTGGCATCTTCATCTGCTCTAATTCGAAGATATCATCAACTAATCAATTACTCATTTACTCATTTTTTTTGGCCGGGCAGGGCTTGGAAACGGTTCATCAATACTGTTCCGGGTGAATGGTGGAAACCGGAGCTTACATTTAGAGATTACCCTGTAAGTAGTACTATATATATAGCTATGTCCGTGAAACTTTATATATGATATTTACTTTCAATACGATGCTTGATTATTAGTTTGATCGAACTATTTTTTCGTAAAGTGTATGAGGCAGGAACAAGGGAATAACTTATGTGGATACTACGTCTGCACCTTCATGCGTGACATGGCCTGTCCCAAGGGTGGGGATCCCCAAATACACCACACTCGTGTACGATAACAAATTTTCACAATTAATCTTAATTAGTACCATCTATTGTATTGAGTTCCATTCATATATTGATCTCCTTTTTTAAATATAGATGACACGCCTAAGGGACACTCTCATAACAGCGGATCAAATAAAAGCAATTCAAGAGGAAATCGCGGGATTCTTTATTACCGAGGTCCTTACCCCAGGTGGAGAGCACTATCGGAAGATCGTGACGGCGGAGGATATTCGTTCAGGAAAAGTTGTATTGTAAATATGCATGCATTACGTGTACTGTGTTGACTATGTCGTCTACGGTTGACGATGTCTATATATATTCATGACGATTTTTTGTGGTTTCTTGAATGATATATATATGCATTGCTGAAACTCTGCCGCGGCAAGGGAAACAGATCTGTTTCTCTCGCCGCGGCAGAGAAACGCTGGTACAGCCCAAATCTGTGCCGCGGCAGAGAAATAGCAATTCTCTCGCCGCGGCAGAGAAACATAGGCCCGGTTCAGTACCACGAACCGGGACCAAAGCCCTTCCAGCGCGAGCTCCTCGGTCGCACCACGTGTTGAGGCCTTTAGGCCCGGTTTATCTTTGAACCGGGACTAAAGGGTACCCCCTTTAGTCCCGCCTAGTTGGTCCCGGTTCGGGAACCGGGTCTAAAGGCCCAAATGGACCGGGCCTATTGCCCCGTTTTCCACTAGTGAGTAGTGTCATATGAATGATACTACTATATGTTACTCCCCACTATGACTAATCTAACTGCAATTAAAGTGCGATGGTGAAGCCGAGAAACTCTATCGTAGATCCCGTCACTAATCCATACAATTACATCATGACTTCAGCAACGTAACCAAAGCTGAAAAGAGAGAGAGAGAAGGATTTAGAGAGATTTGAATCTTGGAAGCTCGTTGCTGATTACAAATTAGGTTTTGGACACTCAGTACACCTTTGCTTACGAACGAATGCATTATTTTGACGCTCAAAATTATTATTTATCAGTTCTTTTACAGTACATCAAAGGATTTCAGTTCGTTTATTTTCTTGATCCAACGGCCCATATTTGCAATACTACATCCAAATTCATATAATTGGCCATTAAAGGCATTTTAGGCGGTTCACTAGTATTAATCCCGTGCTCGGTTTTCATCCAGCTGACGGGTACAATTGCAATTTCACATGTCGTTTTATTTTGTGATGGTTTTGGGCGCGGTTGGTTGCCTGGGTGTCCCTTAGCTCGCATCGGTCCAATATTTTTTGGGCCGTTTAGTTTCATAGGCGCACTCGCGTTCTTGCATAGCATGGGTTTAAAGCACCCTGGGACAGGCCCCGGAGGAACGCACGGTTTGACAGTTTCTTCAGGGCCAGGCCTGGCGAGACGAAAATTGACAACGCCGTTCGTGCGGGAGCTCTGCCTCAGCATGGCGGGAGAAGCCAAAATCCCAGCGGCGTTGCGCGGCAAATGTAGGGGTAACCTCCCTCTTCGGTTACCCTCTACATTAGCCCCCTCCCAAATTTTGCATTCCCCCAATTTTCGCACCGGCGGTGGCGACCCTGGCAGCGCGCATCTACCTTCGGTCTCCGGCGCCGGACCAGGGTCCTCTTCTCCAGCCGCGGCGGAGCCTGCGCACATCTGCGGTGGCTTTCGGCCGTGTCCTTCGTCCGCCATGACGGAGGTAAGGGGAAACTCCTCTGCTCTACTGTAGTGTTAGATTCATGTTCGTAGAACTAGTTGGATTCGATAAGACCGTTCGTAATGCATAGGTCTTGATTGAGTAGACCGATCAACTCTAGCTTGTGTATCACGCCGCAGCACTCATCGTTTGCATACAAGCCTGGATCCTAATGGTGCACAAGAGAGCAGATATGCATGCTTCTTTTCCTCGTGTGACTTACGGACCTATGTTACAATGCGATCAAGAGAGGATTGTCAACCAAAACAACATCTACAACTGCAACAACGTAGAGGCTATCCAGATGCTACGGATAAGAAGAGCTCCTTTCTATGCACTTGTGAAAACGTTCAGGGGTACTGCTGACTGATAGCATCCACACAACCGTCGAAGAACAAGTCGCAATGTTTCTTCATGTCGTCGGTCATAACCAGAGGTTCGTAGTCATCATAACACATTCAGATAATCCACGGATACTATCTCTCGGTACTTCCAGCAGGTCTTGTACGCAATTGGGGAGCTCAGAGGTGAAATGATCAAGCTAGCATCAATGAACACACCAACCAAGATCAAGAACAGCTACAGGTGGTTCCTCTATTTCAAGGGTGAGTACAAAATCATGTTTCTTCTACCTATCAGATGTGTGCTACCGTCAGAAACATGAGGATTGCATTGAGGCTATTGATGGTACTCATGTCACTGCAAAGGTACCGAGATCAATGTCTACAGCATTTCGCAGGAGGAAGCACTACACCAACCAGAACGTGCTAGCAGTTGTGGATTTCGATATAAGGTTCACCTACGTGCTTGCTGGGTGGGAGGGTTCATCTCATGATGCGAGCATCCTGGCCGATAGCTTGTCAAGGTCTGATGGGTTACACATCCCTGAGGGTAAGTTCTACCTTGGAGATGCTAGATATGCATGCCGACCTGGAATTCTACCTCCCTTCAGGAAAATAAGGTACCACCTCAACGAGTTCTCTACGAAGTACCGACCTCTGAATGCGAGAGAGTTGTTCAATCTGAGACACTCGAGCGTTAGAGTCGCCATTGAGATGGCCTTTACTGCATTGAAGAATAGGTTCAAGGTCCTTGACCGTAAAACCGTTCCACACGTTTGAGACTAAGTAAAGCTGGTTCTTGCTTGTTGCATTCTTCACAACTGGATCCTAGGTTGGGATGAGGATGAGTTCTTCGAAGAGGTGTCAATTTTGATGAAGTAGATGTTAGAGTTGTATAGTCCCTTTTCCGTTATTCCCCAGTGTATGAGGGGCTTACCTGCACATTGTCACACATGTACATGTACTGGCCTATGGCCCTCTGTGAATACCAGTTGCTCATTCTCAACATGGTATCAGAGCTCATGGTTTAGCTCCTTGCACGCTGCAACTCCGTGCTCGATCTGCGCCGCCGCCGATGATCTTTCCGGCCGACGCTGCTCCACTCTTTTCTTCCTCCTTTATTCCACAAAATTTAGTCCTTTTCGGCCGTTCTAGAGCTCCAAATCGAGCTCTCCCGTCGGCTCCGTCGGGCTCTCCGTCCTGGTCGCCGCCGGCCAGCCTTCGTCTCGGCTAAGGCCGTTCTTGGCCGGATCTCCTCGCCTGTGGCCGGATCTGCTGGCCAGACTCCGCCCCGGCTGCCTCTGGTCGGCCGGCTGTCTCGTCCCGGCCGCGTCTGGCCCGATCCCGCCCCCAATCCGGCCCGCCCCGGCCTGGTCCGGCCTTCTCCGGCAGTCCTGCACAAGGTCCGTCCCGATGCTGTCTCCTGCGTGCTGCTTTGGAGCTCGTACGTGAATACCCTTGTTCCGTACGCGAGGCTGCTGTGTGCTGCCGTGAGTTGTTCCCCAGATTCAGATCTGGGTTAACCAAAAAAAAAACACTGAGAAGTATCAGTATGGCATCCTCTTCTGCGGGTTATGTTAGCATTCCTCGGTGCCCGTTGATTTTTGATGGCACCAACTATGGGGAGTTTGCTGCCTTTATGCGCATCCATATGCGGGGTCTTCGACTGTGGGGTGTCCTTACCGGCGAGGTCTCCTGTCCGCCGCGCCCCACCGCTCTCCCGTGCCTCCTACTCCACCGTCCGTGCCACCGGCCCCGGCTGAGGATGCTACTCAGGATGATCGGGATGCAGCCAAGTCCGCTCGAGGCTGCCGCCGATGAGGCATATGAGGAGCAGGTACTTGCTTATTCGGAGGCTCTTAGCTCTTATCGTGACGAGCTTGGCTACCTTTACTCAGTGGTGCGATGAGGATGCCGTGGCTGCCGTCGTTCTTTCTCGCAGTGTTCAGCCACAGTTTGCTTCTGAGTTTATGGGTCTCGCCACCGTTGCCGAGATGTGGTCTCACCTTCGTCAGCGCTATCAGCCTTCTGGGGATTCTCTGTACTTGTCTGTTTTGCGTCAGGAGCATGACCTTCAGCAGGGTGACTCTACTGTTGATGAGTTCTACACCCAGAGTGCGGCGATCTGGCGCCAGCTTGACTCCCTTCGCAGTGCTATCTATGGTACTTGCCAGTGTTGCCGGACAGTACGTTCCGATATGGACTTTCAGAGGATCCATGAGTTCCTATCTCGACTTCGCCCTGAGTTTGAGCCTCGTCGCGCTCAGTTGTTTGCTCGAGGCCGTGTTCCTATCTCGCAGGTGCCGACCGAGCTTCGTGCCGAGGAGACTCGTCCGCGTGGTGCCGGCCTCGCTTGGGACACCCTCTCGTTCTTGCTGCTCGAGTTCCCACCTGCTCCCGCACCGCCACTTCTTCCTCCACCGGTGCCCGCTGCCTCGGAGGAGCCCGTTCTTCTCGCGGAGGGGGTCGCTCTCGCCCTCCTCGGTTCTGCACTCACCGGTCGGAGGTCCGGTCACCTTGAGTCCGACCGCTACCGAGCGCCGGGGTGTGCCTCCTCGTGCTCCACCCTCGCGCCCGTCACCACCGGCTTCACCGAGCGAGGATATAGTGAGACTTCAGCCGTCTCCTTGCCTCCTCCGGCTCGCTTCGACGGCATCGCTGCCTCCGCGGCCGTTTCCTCTCCACCGACAGGTACATCTTCGTGGGTTCTGGATTCCGGAGCTTCTTTTCACATGTCTCCCGATTCTTCCTCTCTTTCCTCTCTTCGACCTCTTCCTGTTCCCGTTAGTGTTCTTACCGCCGATGGTACTTCTCTCCTCGTTGCTAGTCGTGGCACCCTTTCTACTTCCTCCTTTTCTCGTTCTCGATGTTTCTCATGTTCCCCGTCTTACCATGAATTTGTTTTCCGCTGCTCAACTCACTCGATTCTCGGTTGTCGGGTCATTCTTGATGTTGATTCTTGTTCTGTTCGAGGACACTCACACTCGGGCCCCGGTTGGGGCTGGCCCTCGGTGCCGTGACTCCCGTGGACTTTGGGAGCTTGATCGGCTTCATATTCCTTCTTCCACCACTTCATCGACCGCTCCATGTGTGCTTGCTGCTTCCACCACTGCCTCTTTTCAGCAGTGGCACCATCGTCTTGGTCATCTTTGTGGTTCTCGCTTGTCATCTTTACTTCGTCGAGGTCTTCTAGGGCCTGTCTCAGGAGATGTCTCGCTTCAGAGTTGTCAGGGTTGTAGGCTTGGTAAACAGAATCAGTTACCTTATCCTACTAGTGCGTCTGTATCTCAGCGTCCGTTTGATTTGGTCCATTCTGATGTATGGGGTCCTACTCCTTTTTCTTCCAAGGGGGCCACCGCTACTATGTTCTTTTTATCGATGACTTCTCTGACCACACTTGGATTTATTTTATGACTTCTCGCGGCGAGGTTCTCTCGATATACAAGCGTTTTGCTGCCATGGTCCACACTCGGCTTTCCACGCCTATACGTGTCTTTCGGGCTGATTCCGCCGGTGAGTATATCTCCCGACTGTTGCGTGGTTTTCTTGCTGAGCGGGGCACTCTTGCCCAGCTTCTCCGCCTCGGCGCCCATGCCCAAAATGGCGTGGCTGAGCGCAAGCATCGCCACCGCTTGAGACGGCTCGTGCGATGATGATTGCTGCCTCTCTTCCTCCTCACTTTTGGGCTGAGGCTGTGTCTATTTCCACCTATCTAATCAACCTCCAGCCCTCCACAGACCTTGCGAGGTGGTATTCCTCTTGAGCGTCTCACTCGGTCACACTCCCGATTACTCGACCCTTCGTCTTTTTGGTTGCGTGTGCTATGTTCTTCTTGCTCCACGCGAACGCACCAAACTCGAGTGCTCAATCTGTTGAGTGTGTCTTCCTTGGCTACGGCCACGAGCACAAAGGATATAAGTGTTGGGATCCTATTGGTCGTCGGATGCGCATATCTCGGGATGTCACTTTTGATGAATCCCGTCCTTTCTACCCGCGTCCCTCCTCCTCTTCCTTCTCGGTGGATGATATCTCTTTTCTCATGTTCCCTGACTCACCTCCTCCTGTGCCTCCGGTCCCTGCTCCGTCGAGTATCTCACCACCTTCTCCTCCTCCACCCGCCAGACCTCCCTCTCCTCCCTCAGCACCGTCCCCACCCTCCACACCTTCCTCTCCCATGTCACCTTCCTCGACTACGGTCGTCCCTCCCTACCCTTTTCACTACTCCCGTCGTCCCCGTGAGGATGATGCTCGCTTCTCCCGACATGCCCTCTACCTCTGATGCGATGCCCTCTCCGTCCGAGCCGACTCATCATCTTCGTGCTCGTCCTCGTCCTCCTCCTGATCGCTATTCTCCCACTCACTACGGTCTTTCTGCTGCTCTTGAGCCGACTTCTTATCGGGATGCCCTTGCTCATCCCGAATGGCAGCTAGCGATGGCTCAGGAGATTGCTGCTCTTGAGCGTACTGGCACTTGGGATGTTGTCACTCCTCCTTCTTCTGTTCGTCCCATCACCTGCAAGTGGGTCTACAAAATCAAGACTCGCTCCGATGGTTCTCTTGAGCGCTACAAGGCTCGACTTGTCGCTCGCGGCTTTCAGCAGGAGCATGGCCGTGACTATGACGAGACCTTTGCTCCAGTGGCTCACATGACCACTGTTCGTACTCTTCTTGCCGTTGCTTCTGTTCGTCACTGGTCTGTCTGTCAGCTTGATGTGCAGAATGCTTTTCTTAACGGTGAGTTGACTGAGGAGGTATACATGCAGCCACCTCCTGGCTATTTTGTTCCCGATGGCATGGTCTGTCGTCTCCGGCGCTCTCTCTATGGCCTTAAGCAAGCCCCTCGCGCCTGGTTTCAGCGTTTTGCCTCTGTGGTCACTCCTGCTGGTTTCGTCCCTAGCGCTCATGACCCTGCGCTCTTTGTCCACACATCCTCTCGTGGTCGGACTCTGCTTCTTCTTTATGTTGATGACATGATCATCACAGGCGACGACCCTGAGTACATTGCCTTTGTCAAGGCCCGTCTTCGCGATCAGTTTCTCATGACTGATCTTGGTCCTCTCCGCTACTTTCTTGGGCTTGAGGTTTCCTCTACCTCCGATGGCTTCTATATCTCCCGAGAGAAGTATATTCAGGACCTTCTCACTCGTGCTGCTCTTGGTGATGAGCGCATTGTCGAGACTCCTATGGAGCTCAATGTCCGCCTCCATTCCACTGATGGTGATCCTCTTCCGGACCCGACTCGCTATCGTCACTTGGTTGGGAGTCTTGTCTACCTTGCTGTCACACGTCCAGACATCTCCTACCCAGTCCACATTCACGAGTCGGTTCATGGCTGCTCCCACTAGTGTCCACTATAGTCATCTTCTTCGTGTCCTTCGCTATCTTCGTGGCACTATCTCTCGTCGGCTTTTCTTTCCTCGCTCCAGCCTCCTTACAGCTCCGGACCTACTCGGATGCTACCCGGGCTAGTGATCCGGAGGATCGCAAGTCTCTTTCGCCTACTCGTGTCTTTCTTGGTGGCTCTCTCATTGCTTGGAAGACCAAGAAGCAGGTTGCGATCTCTCGTTCGAGTGTTGAGGCTGAGTTGCGAGCGATGGCTCTCTTGACGGCTGAGGTGACTTGGTTACGCCGGTTACTTGCGGACTTTGGTGTTTTCGCCGACGCTCCGACTCCGCTCTTATCGGACAAGTATCGGTGCCATCAGCATTGCGCGTGATCCGGTGAAGCACGAGCTCACCAAACACATAGGTGTTGATGCCTTCTATGTGCGTCATGCTCGTGCAGCATCGAGTTATGGCTCTTCATTATGTGCCTTCAGAGCTTCAGCTTGCTGACTTCTTCACGAAGGCCCAGACTAGAGCACAGCATGGTTTCTTTCTCTCCAAACTCAGTGTTGTTGACCCACCATGAGTTTGAGGGGGGGTGTTAGAGTTGTATAGTCCCTTTTCCGTTATTCCCCAGTGTATGAGGGGCTTACCTGCACATTGTCACACATGTACATGTACTGGCCTATGGCCCTCTGTGAATACCAGTTGCTCATTCTCAACAGTAGAGACCGGCCATGATGTGGAAGCATGCGACAATGATGCATGGAAGGTGAAGAGCCAAGAGTGGGCAGACGCAATGTGAGAAGCCAGAGGCAACACCAACATCTGAGAAGAAGTGAAGAAGAACCCATCTATGATCCCCTGCTTCTCGAACCCCAATTTGATCCCCATATGTTGAACTACCCCGTGATGATAAACTGTCATTCGTAGTAGCTAGGGAGCATCGTGTTATGAACTACCATTCGTAATAGCTAGGGCTGATTTCGTGAACTGCTATGCTTCGTAAGTTTCCAACTATCATGAACTGTGATTTATGTGTGATGGGAGGTGAGAGCATGGTAAGGCTGCCCGTTGTAGAGAAGAGGTAATCTTAGGCATGCCTGGATGGTACCAAACAGGTCTAATCTCATCTCCATCGAGATTTGAGCTTGGCTGCAGGCAAACAAACCGGCAAACAAACAGAAAGTCTTTTTTGGCCCAACCGATGCAGCCCGACCTACTAAACAACAAGCCAATTTCGATCCATAGCTCGTTCTGGACGCGCAAGTGTGCTTGCAGCGCTGCGGCAGTGAACCACGAATCAGAAATAGGCTACCAAACCGCCCTTTGTGATGGAAGCACCGAACATGGTCACCCTCTCCGCCTGCCCCCATCGCGGATTGTGTCAGCCCTCTACCGCCGCCGCCGTCTCCACACCACTACCCTGCCATGCGCCCATGCCCCATCAGTCCTCCACAGCCGTCGCCGCCCCATCGACGTTGTCACGCCATCTCTCATGTCACCTTTTTTCTAATCATCTCATTACTGTCGCCGGACAGTATGCGCTTGAAGAGCAGCCAGAGGAAGGATTAAATTTTGATTCTCCGGCACCTCCTAGAGCCTTGGCGGACACACGTGATCGGCATCTCAATTCTGCTATAAACAGAAAGTACATACCTTTTCATTTACTTCAAGAACACAGCCTTCAGAGTGTTTCCTGAATTCCTTTAGCTAAAACAGAGAGATGTTATTACAGCATAATCGGATATCATGAAAAATAGATAATGATAGATGTAAACAATTTTCTAGCAGTTGTCATCAGTTTTATTTAAATTTTTTTGCCTCTTTCTGACTTCTGAGAGCAACAGGCGGGTTGCTTTTCTGTGTATAATCTTTTGCACATTGTAGTCTATTCAATGCACTTCAGAAAAATTATTGTCCATTGTAAGCAAGGGAAATCGTTTTTCCTAGTTGATACAGCACTAGGCCCATGAAAACAAAAATCATAATATGAATAAATTCCAGTTTCCCTTCAGTTACTAGATTTGTTATCAGCTTTGTCAGCCAGCCAACAAAGTCTGACTGGCCTTTTTCAGATGCAACTTACGTGATTTGCATAACGAAAGATATATTGCATAATGTACTCACCTCCAATGTTGGACACCAAACATATAGGTTTCTTGGACTGAATGAAGAAACTAATCTAGTAAGACCAACCAAAATAGACAAGATACTGACATCAAGCCATTATCTAATTGGTATTTCCCTCTAGTGATCAGAGCTCAATCCCACATGTACACTGGCATGTGCAACATAACTGAAGGTACATTTAGACACTAGAACCTCGGAAGAAACAAATCCTGGGGAGATTGCAATGCAATACTCTACTTTGGATTGCAAATATGATATTTCAGACTACTACATGGCAGAAAAATGCCACTTTTAGACCACAAGATATAGTCCACAATCTTGTGACAGCACATAAGGATAGAAATGCCATGATAATATAGTCACCACAACAACAACAAAAAGGTCCTGCAAGGTTGCAACAAAATACACATGACGAATCTTGGCGCAGCACTGCTCATAGGTTGCCACTGAGGCAACCCTCTGTCTCATCCACCATCCATGACAGAGTTTGGCTTGTGGCTGCTTGTTTCAGTTCTTCAAGCTGAATCAAGACAATTCAGAGCTGTCATTGCTGTATATAAGCAAGAAAATTCGTTTTTCTTTGTCAATGCAGCAGGAGGATGAACAGATAAAATTAGTAGTGTGTTCACCTTCTTCGCCTTGAGTCGCCAATGGAGTGTAGAAGCCTTCAATCGGAACCAAAGAGCATGAGTCGTCGTCGTCATCATCATCATCATCATCATCATCATCGTCCTCTTCACACACGTTCCTCACTCGCTCTGAGTGTAGCTCGATTGTGAAGATTCTGGTAGGTGTCTTGATGAAAAGCACATTTGCACTCTCGGCAAAGCTCAAAAGCCTTACCTCCTCCTCCTCGAGAGCATCAGCTGGGAGCAGATTGTCCAGGCAGATGACCTCGCTCTTTACCCATAGTGCTGCGTCATTGTCGTCACTAACCAACCTCGACCATATGTTGAGACCACAGTCTGGAGAAAATTGAGCAACTCCTAATCCACCATCCTCGGTGAGAATGAGGGCCACTGAACCGTACCCCTCGAACTCCGGGGGCGAGATGGTGGTAGCATCCTCCCCGGCCAAGTCGTACTCGATGATTGTTCCACGATCGGACAGGAAGTAGAGCAGAGAGTCCCCCACGAGCACGCTGGTGGTGTGGAGTCTGAAGTCCACAGCCAAATCGTGGATGCAAGTCAGGTCGCCCCACTCGCCGGTCTCCGACGAGTAGGAGCACACACATGTGTCCCACTCCAGATCCTCCTCGTCTTGGTAGCCATTCTGGTAGCCGATGGTGTCACAATAGACCATCACCAAGTGAAAGGGCCTCCTCCCGTGACAGCCGCGGTGGTCGCACCCGGCCGCCGCACAGACAATGGCCGCGGTTGGGTTGTCCCACATCGCCTCTGGCACCGGCACGCGCTCCTGGTCGCCAGTGATTGGATCCCACAACACGAGCTCACCCCAACCCGGAACCATGTCGAGGAGAAGCGCGCGGCCATGGCGGTAGTCCAGGGCCAGGTAGTCACCTGGGACGGCGAGGGAGAAGGCTGAGGCTGTGGTGGCGACGAAGTCTTTTACGGCCTTGGGGTTGTTTCGGAGGAAGCCCAGTACGGGGGGTCTCCCGTGGAGCTCGTGGAGGCGGCGGCGGAACCTGCGGTGCGAGATGATGCGTCGCCAGGCCTTGCAGACGAGCGAGGCGCGGAGGAGGCACGACGGCTCGTCGGGAGGGAGGCGGAGGAGGATCTCCTCGATGAGCTCGTCCGGCGGCGACTCGGTGAGGCGCAGCGCCGGCGGCGGCGCCATGGAGCTTGCTAGGTCTGGGCTTGGACTGCGGAGAGCGTGCAGTGAAATGTTGGGCCTGAACAGATTCATGGAGATAACCTGAGTTCTTTGTTTTTCTTTAGTTTTTTTTACGGGCGGGGCTCTGCTCCTTAATTGAAAAAAAAAATAGCTCATGTATGTATACATCAATCAAATTCTCGATCATCCTTACATTTTTCTAGCACAAGAATATTACTACTCAGTTGTTTTGATTGCATTGTGGAAATACAATGTGGTGATAAACGACAAAAAAAACTAGCACTGAAATTTGAATTTTGACATGTGAATTGTTCTTCTACATGCTTTAAATGCTGTTGGACATCTAAATCTTTTTTAATACCATTTTAATTGATAGATTGAAACAGGCGGCTAGTTTTTTTATATACTAGACCATGAAGGCACGTGTTGTCGCTCCCGCCCATCTTAAAAAGAAATATAAGCTCCAAGGCTACCAACTTGTTTTCTTCTACAAAATTCGTCTCTAATCAGGATGTTTCTTTTTTGAGGATTCAACTATTGCTAGCACTAACGCAAACTAATTTTTTTTATAATCATGAATGTCAGTATGAAGTGCATCACTCTACAGATGTCAAGAGCCGAGTACAAACCATCATCTCTGGAATGATTAAGAATCGGAATCAAAATGTGAGAAATAACAATAGAAATATATGGTTGCTATACACATAACCGATATCCTCTACCCATCGACTTTTCATGAGCAATAGCCATGCGGTTGACTTCACACAATAGGAATCCAATTTGAACGTAATAAGAAAAAAACTATGAACAACAGATGTGGAATAAGCTAAAGTGATACAAAAACGAATCAGTCCAGCAGTGGATGGTTTCATATCAACGTCACAAGATTGTTTGGAAGTCATCCACCATGTGAGCAATTCCTATTCAGAGATCCTGATCGATGAGCATGGAAAACCCTAAAAAGAGCAACAGTAGAATCAGCTTGGTATATACAAAGGCGGCATCGACATTACATGAATGAAGAAGTATGGCGAGGAACAAGAAACCGGGCAAGAAAAATAGCAGTCAACATTCAGAGGTGATGGAAGGGTGGTAGAAAAATGATTATGCGCAGCCTAATACATGAACATACCGAACAGTTGAACAATTGCAGACACATTGCATGTCCGACCATTAACCGACATCATTATAGGAGGAGATAGTCAATATTGTCTCATCATGATTACGTCACCATCGACGGTTTCAGTGTCACGAGTTAGAGCAAGTACAATAAGATCCAACCAGCATGCTATAAGACATAAAATATTATGTTCTTGCTTAGTTGGATGAAAGAGATTAGGCGAGAGAAGGGAACTGGGCTTTCATGCAAGAGTCAGGCTAGCACATGCTTCTAGGCACTTTGTGAACCTAAAAGGTGGATCATATATATTGTGAAAGTACTATATTTTTATAGTCCATAATTATACATGCTAGCTATAAGTTAACTACAAATAACGTGTCAAACTACTATAGTCGGCTTTCAGCTACACTATTATTCTTGCTCTTACGAGGAGAACGGGCCTGGCTCATCACTTATTGGCTCAAGATGGCGCATTAAGCCCAATTTTTTTTTGAAAGCCACCTTGGTCGGTTTAAGGAGTCCGTAGCAACCCAACCCTTTTCATGTGGGCCTAGCATCTCACGCGGAGCGACGCGTCAAATAACACCACGATGAGCATTGCAGGACAGCTGTTCTATCTGGACCTAGAGCTCTAGAGAGCCTCAGAGTAACCCATCTGCACTCCACTACTTCAATGTGAAACTGAGCAACGTCGTTGCTGCCTAGTCCCGTGCACGAAATGTTATTTCTTCCCTAATGTCTCCTATTACTAGAGAAGACGTATGATTACCATACTTCACTAGTTTATATGTCCTTCATTTTTCTAATGTTGTATTGGTGCTCGGGCATTATTTTTTACCCCTTCTACACCTTACTCCTCCTTCAAAAATATGTTTGTGTGTTGCTTTGAGGATTTGGAAAACCAACTAGTAACACAAGGTGCAATGGAGACTGGTTGTGGCTCTTGATATACTAGTCAAATATATATGACCTCTGATGATAGTATCCCGCACACGTATTATTGCTTGGTAGGTATATAATTGATCGGTTTTGAAAACGCTTCTGATGACAAGGACAACACAACCAATGTGTGCAATCAAAGTGTGACCAATTGGGTTATCTTCCTCGATTTCGACGAGAACCCTTGGGTTAATTTAACGTTTGCGAATATGTCTTTTTTTTCCAAAACACTACTGGAAGAGAAGTAATTCAGATTCAGCAACATCTCAAATCATATCATTATAATGATGATACTACTAAACTAGTATGGATTTTCTGACATATTTTAAAATATGATTTTGATATTATGGTTCTAATCAAGTCTTGGTAGTTGTGAGTTATTTTATCTCCTTGTACACCCTACTCACTCATTCTCCTCGTTCAAGCACATGTTTGCGGGTGGCTACGCAAAGTAAGGAGCAACAAGGCGCAAGCTCGTGGGGATTGTTGATACTTTCGAAATAAACAGTGGTGCTATCTCTCATGATGGTATCTTGGGCACATATTATTACTAGGTAGGTAACACTATATTGCGGGGGCGTACATCATCGATCGATTTTGAAAATGCTTCGATAATAAGGAAAATTACGACCAATTTATGCAATCAGAGTGCGATGTCAGATATCAGTCAAAACCAGCTGTTCGGGTAACTCGAGAAACTACCACGGAAAGCCGATCACTAATTCTTACAATTAACTACTACTTAAACAACAAAGTCGAAGGTGAAAACAAAGAGAAAGGTCTAGATAGAATCGAATCTTGGGAGTTCTGTACATGAATATAAATAGGTTTTTGACACCTTTGTTATAGACAAATGCATTATTTTGACACTCTAAGTTACTATTTATCTATTTGCTTGTAACCATTCAACTAAGAGTTTTATCGTAACTGGTTCGACAAGAATTGGAATGCTAGTGCCATGTATTTAAACCTTCAACCGACCCATCCAAGCATTAACTGATTATGGAAAAAATGGCACTCCAGTGCAGAACACTTGTATTGGTTTCCTTAATAAACAAAGATTGAAGGACGTTGCAACGTGTACCTGGCTGTTTTGCAATTAAAAATCAGAGCACCGTTCTTTTCCATGACATTTTTTCAATGCATGACTTTTTTTCATAAGAGAGGTATCGATACAAAGCATCTCATTATCCATGTGCTTGATTGAAGACAACTGTTAGTTCCGAAATTAAAGGTGAGTACTTACAATGCTCCATGACTTGTCGAGTTATAATCCCCGTACCATAGAACTGACTTTTACAATTTTATACCAGATCATCGAGCAGAGAGAACAAACATTTATCCATATTAGCAAAGTAAGAAATATAACAGCCAAGGTATTGTATGAAGCAGCGGCGGCACACAACATCTCCTTGTCTATCCTTGGATACTCGTTCTGACTCTCGTACCTAGGTATCCTACAAGATGAAGCGGAGAAAGATGAACTGAGAGCCGCCGGAGTTAGAGATCAAGGAAGAGCAGCAGCGACAGCGCAACGTCGACACGATATGGAGACTGAAGACAAATGACATCTCAAGGATTTTGTTGTAATTTTCATTTTTTAAGGTGCTTTATAATGTTCGATGAGTCGACCTTTTCGCAAAAAAGGAGGTCCTTTTTAGGCAAGAGATAAAGGACTATGAAGAGCTATATGCTTAGAGTTAACCTGATCGATTTCGACAATCAATCGTGCGCCATCGAGGAAGCTAGCCTAACAGTCGAACCCGCCTCGTTCTCTTGCCAGCGAACCGCAACTACCTCATCCCCCTTATCCCGTCTATGTCTTTGAGCCGTTGATGCCACTATATCATCCTCCTGATCACCCGCCATCGCAATTGCTCTATAGGGCGTTGTTACGCCCGCCATGGTCACTGGAATAATCACACCAAAATAGCAGAAATCATAAATAAACTTCACACAATAGGAATCCAATTTGAACGTAATAAGAAAAAAAAAACTATGAACAACAGATGTGGAATAAGCTAAAGTGATACAAAAACGAATCAGTCCATCAGTCGATGGTTGCATATCAACGTCACAAGATTGTTTGGAAGTCATCCACCATGTGAGCAATTCGATCCTATTCAGAGATCCTGATCGATGAGCATGGCAAACCCTAAAAAGAGCAACTGTAACTCAGCTTGGTATATACAAAGGCGTCATCGACATTACATGAATGAAGAAGTATGGCGAGGAACAAGAAACTGAGCAAGAAAAATAGCAGGCAACATCGAGAGGTGATGGAAGGGTGGTAGAAAAATGATTATGCACAGCCTAATACATGAACAGATTGAACAGTTGAACAATTGCGGACACATTGCAGCCGAGCATTAATCGACATCATTATAGGAGGAGACGGTCAATATTGTCTTACCATGATTATGTCGTCGTCGATGGTTTCGGGTCATGAGTTAGAGCAAGTACAATAAGATCCAATCAAAGATGGCTCTCTCCACGTCCACGTCCACCTCCCTCCTCCCTCCTCCACCTAGCCATGGCGATCTACACCTCTAAGCAACACCCTACAGATTGCAAACCATTTAACTAAGAGTTTTATCGTAATCCGGTTCGCTGAGAATTGGAATGGTAGTGCCATGTATTTAAACCTTGTACCGACCCATCCAAGCATTAACTGATCATGGAAAAAATGGCACTCCAGTGCAGAACACTTGTATTGGTTTCCTTAATAAACAAAGATTGAAGGACGTTGCAACGTGTACCTGGCTGTTTTGCAATTAAAAATCAGAGCACCGTTCTTTTCCATGACATTTTTTCAATGCATGATATTTTTTTTCATAAGAGAGGTATCGATACAAAGCATCTCATTATCCATGTGCTTGATTGAAGACACCTGTTAGTTCCGAAATTAAAGGTGAGTACTTACAATGCTCCATTACTTGTCAGGTTATAATCCACGTACCATAGAACTGACTTTTACAATTTTATACCAGATCATCGAGCAGAGAGAACAAACATTTATACATTAGCAAAGTAAGAAATAGAACCTGAGGTATTGTATGAAGCAGCGGCTGCACACAACATCTCCTTGTTTATCCTTGGATACTCGCCCTGACTCTTGTACCTAGGTACCCTACAAGATGAAGCGGAGAAAGATGAACTGAGAGCCGCCGGAGTTAGAGATCAAGGAAGAGCAGCAGCGACAGCGCAACGTCAACACTATATGGAGACTGAAAACAAATGACATCTCAAGGATTTTATTGTAATTTTCATTTTGTTGGTGCCGGAATGACAGAGTACCACAGCCCAAAGTCTTAAGTCGCGAATATTCACGCGAGCGCACGCGCTATGTGTACCACGGCCCTATGTGTGTTTCTAGCACTTTACATGTCTACAAGAGCCTCCCTTATAAGTGGCTCTAAACTTTCATCCCTTGGCGATGTGGGACTAAAAGTCCTCCTCTTTGTTTGTTCCTGACCAATTGTGCAACGTCTACTGGGCAGAACGAAGGCCTTTGTTGCATATGTGTTGTATGGGCCTTATCTAGGCCTTGATGTTTCCTTGGTAAATCTGTCTCCAATTGAACATGCATGCCATAGCGGGAAAAATGACTACAATCATGCATGGTGCATGCATTCATTGCACATGGCCCTCTCTCCTCCATAATTCTCTCACTTTTCTCTCACTCTGGCGCCACATGCGTAATTTCTTACCTATACTTAGAAGAGGTATGCCTCTTTCACTCTCTCCCTCTATGATTCTCCCAGACCGTGCTTTTAAACTTATACGCGGCTGGTTGGCTCGCCCATATAGTCCCGGTAAGATGTCGTCCGGGACATCCATAAAATAAAATATTTTTATGTCATGGGACGTCTTGTGCTTTTTCTCCCATGGTACCACTTTTTGTATGCAATATTTGTTGTGCAGTCAACACTATGCATGTTAGCCTCGCCTCAGATTGACTGTATTGCATGGTTGACTTCAGATTAAATTTGACTGTGACATCACCCATTGACCTCACATGACTGATTTTTCCCTAATTGGTATGAAGATGGTGCTGCTAGGATGGGTCGTTGCACCAGGTAAGGTAATTTGCAGAAGTTGGGCTAATATTGAAATGGGAAAGTGGGAACAATCACTCATTTTACAAAAGTTGGCCCTGTCACTTCCCCACGCGGTGACGGCTTGGCTTCCCACCCGATGTTAATGGGGCGACGATGAGGCGAGGGCTCGAAGCTGCATCTAGCGGTAGAGAGGCAGGCCCTCGTCAACACCATCGAGTGCATGTACCGCCTAGAAAAAAGAAATGGCACGGGCGGTGGAGTTTTGGCGAGGGGGTGGGATTTCGAGGAGGTACAAATGTACATCTGCACCGGCCTACCTCCGTTCGAACAAGCGCCGACGGCCACACTGCCAATGCGGTCGGTGCACAAAACACCGAAACATCACGCGCCCGACCGACCATTTCCCGCCCGGCCAACCATTTCCCGCCCAGGCCGAGGCTATAAAGGACGCCCACCTGCGCGGTGAGGAGCCCCACCCCAATCGACACCGAACACCAAACCATCTATGGCTCGCCGGAAGGTCACCAGCTGAGCGCACATCAGGCAGATGTGCCTAGACCGCTTCCCGCGAAGGTCCGGCAAGGAAGTCGACATCATGGCCATGGAGATGGCCTGTTAGTTCGCCGAGGAACATGTCGCCGCCTTCGAGCGCGAAGGCAAGGTGGCTCAGCAGGCGCTAGCACAGGTGGTCGAGGTGGTGGTGCAACATGCTAAGCGGGCGTTGGCGGAGGCAGAGGAGGAGGTAGCCAAGGAGGCTGCCGCTGCGGCCATGGCGAGGTTGGAGACGGTGGAGTGTGAGGCTGCCACCATTGCCGTGCGCGAGCGTTGACGCAACTTTGGGGACTCCATGGCGCACATGCAGGTGTCGGCGCGTGAGAAGGCCTACGCGCGCCGCCGACGATGCATATGAGGAGTACCGTGTGGCGGAGGCGGGGGTCGTTGCTATGTCTTGGGGCCTTCCGGGCAAGGAGGAAGGTCCACATGACGCACCGCAGGTCCGCTGCAAGAGACCGTGACCGTCTGGAGCGCGACGCGAAGATGGTCGCGGCGGCGGAGGTGGATCCCCTCGCCATGTCAGCATGGATGCGCAAGTATGCCACCCCAACTGACCGCCGCTACTCCAACGACCCTGAGGAGTCGGCGGGTTCGCCTCCGCCATCCTCAAGTCCTAAATTACCATCCTGTCGACCTCCCTTTAGACCACCGACCAGTGGTTGGCGTCGGATTGGTGGATTATAACCATCCATGGCGATGACAAAGATGGTGGCAACGGAGGCTGAGGGCGCCGGCACCAGTGCCGAGGCTGTACCGGACATGGGAAACACGAGAGCTGGGTGTTGCTGGAGGTTATGGGGGAGCGACGGAAGCGGAAGGACCCACGGGCGGTCAGGGATGAGTGACCCGCAGCGTGGCATCAGCGACAGCAAGGTAGCGGCGGCCAGCGGCCGGCGACAACGAGTAGGGCAGAGACCGGCCAGCAGCAGCGTGGCCACGAGCAGCGCTGATGTGGCTCCGGCGACGAGCCACATGACAGGTGTGGTTCGCCGGCGCAGGAACTGTCCTGACCATCAGTTCAGTGGGTGTGTTGTCCATGCAGAGGGCTCGCTCGACCGCTGCTGGCTTTGGGTGTCCTCGCGCGTGGCTGCAGGGCCAACACGGCGGTCACGATAGTCAAGAACCAGCGGCTGCGTTGCAGCAACTCGGCCCTGATGCACGAACTGGCCCACATGTGCAAGCTCAACAACCACAACACCATCTACTTCGTGCGGAACCAGCGATGTTTATGCACAAAATAGCGGCTGAAACTGGCCTCAAACCGCTCACACCGGCTAATCCAGCCCAGACCACACCGTCACTTCTTCTCGTTTGTGAATAGTCAGACCAACCCAAGAAGAACCGTGCGCAATGGTGTTGACCGATGAAACTGCACAAACCGTGCTAAACCGGGAATGCCCAGGGTGAACGGAAGCTACTACAGTTGACCGATGAAAGCTACTACCTTTCTCCAAAAATAAGTGCTCCCTCTAGTTTAAATTCATTGTCAAAATTAGATGTGTCTAGACGTATTTTAGCATGTAGATATATCTATTTTGGGCAATAATTTTGAATCGGAGGGAGTATCTTAGTTTTGGCTAGATACATGAATTGTCTCAAGCAAAATGTGGCCGGTGCATAAACATGACGAAATGCTGCTAGCTCAAATATATCCGCACCGATGTATGTAGGATATGCTCGTGTAGGAGCTTCTAAGCGGCCATGGTGAGGTTGGAGACGGCGGCGCGCGACGCCGCCACGCACCGCCGCCGCGTGCAGGGAGGCGACAGAGGTAGAGACAGAGTCGGCGGCGATCGACGTTGCCGCCAACGCGGTGCGCGAGCTTCGTGACTCCATGGCGCACAGGGAGGTGGTGGCGCATGAGAAGGCCGACTACACCGCCGGCGATGCAGATGAGGAGTACCGTGTGGCGCTCCGTGTTCGTTTGCGCATGCATAGTTACATTAATAACAGATTAACATGTTGGCATGTTGTGTGTGCGTTGCCATCTCGAGTGGCCTCGTTCACACCATTAGTTGCCCTCATCTCGCTCACGACGACCTCGGCGGCTCGGTGTTTCAAAGGAATTATACGTATAACAGCAGCCAACCTACGGCGCGAACCATAACTCAACAAGGTTTGCCAATTGGGATTCCATCCATCCAACATGATGAGCGAATGTTCAAAAAAAAAATACATGGCGGGATATATGCCGAGGTGAGTTATTTGAACCTGACGAGAAAATTCTACGCGCAAAAATAAAAGGTTTCATAAATTCGATGTTGAAAGTAAAAAAAAAAATTGGTTTTTACCATGTTTGTTATGTAATACATAACATGAGTGTAGGGCGTGGATTTTCGGCATATGTGCTATGCACCCCATAAACTCCAACATTTGTGGTAATTTCATATATTGAAAAAAAATCTGAATCTTCCTGCAAACAAAAGATGATCAAGCATTGTACTCGTATAAAAATGTTTAGGCTCGAAATAATTTCCATGGTATCCTGGACAAAAAAGACAAATTTATGACAAACATAATGTGAATAGTACAAGGACATGGGGCTTGTTCGATTTTGTCTTTTTTGCCTAGGATACCAGGGAATTCATTTTGAGCCCAAACATTTTTGTACAAGTACAATACTTGGTTATCTTCGGTTTACAAAAGGATTCGGATATTTTTGCTCTTTTATTGAATTACTAATTTTCTTTTAGAATGTCAGTGGTGCTTGGCACCTGTGAGCATGGATGCATTACTCTTAAAAAAATGCAATGAAACTCGTTTCGGCGTCCAATGTGTTGTATAGGCCATTGAAATCCATTAATTTGGGATAGCCAAAGGGAAAAAATGTACTCGTCCGATTCCATAAAACTTGCCTGAGAATTGTCAAAATTTAGATGTATCTAGATACTATTTAGCGTCTAGATACATCTGAATTTAGATGATAATTTTCATGGGACTGAGCGGATGGTTTAAATCTGGTTAAGTAATACTAAATAGATTTTTTTTAGAGGGAGGGTAATACTAAATAGATACTACCCCTCTGGTCATCTACTGGACACGGCCTTCATCCAAAACCAATCCCATACTTGGCAGGGTATTGTGCATGGCCTTGATCTTTTGAAGGAAGGTATCATATGGCGTATTGGTACTGGCTCCAGTGTTAAAATTTTCCGAGACAATTGGCTTCCTAGACCGGGAGCTCTAAAACTGGATGGGAGAAGAGGGTCTTCGCGCCGCAAATGGGTCTCAGAACTTATTAACCAAGATTCCAGATCGTGGGACGAGGCTGCCGTCCGCGAGTGCTGCCTGCCACATGATGCTGATGTGATTCTCGGCATCAAATTATCTGCTCGTGCGACTGACGATTTCATAGCCTGGAGTGGAGAGCACAATGGCTTATTCAGTGTTCGGTCTGCGTATCGTCTTGGTTTGCAGGCTAGGCTCCATTCTCTCTCTGGTGGACAATCAAGCGCCGGCCCTTCTGGTGAACGGAGAATTTGGGACCTCGTTTGGAAAGCCGCTGTCCGAAGCTCAGGGTTTTTGCCTGGAAGGTTGCTACGGACTCCCTGGGAACTAAACAGAACTTGAACCGTCGTATTCCTACGGTGGATCTGACCTGCTCGTTATGTGGTTGCAAGACTGAAGACTCCCACCACGCGCTCATTGCTTGTACACTGGCTCGAGCTCTCCGAGAAGAGTTACGTGTGCACTGGTCACTCCCAGATGAGTCCGCCTTCAAAGAGGATCATGACGAGTGGATCTTCTCGCTTCTGGGTAATGCCACTAAGGACCAGCGACCCATGATCATATTCCTGCTGTGGCGGGCCTGGCATCACCGTAATAATATCGTGCACGGGGATGGAAAGGCCTCGGTCTCTGCCTCTGTACCATACCTCGTGAATTACCACCGCTCTTTTACTGGGGTTGGGGATGAGGCGTTGATTAAGGAGGTTTCCTGGTCACCCCCTCCATTTGGCTCTATCAAGGTT
Organism: Lolium rigidum; assembly: GCF_022539505.1. Lineage (NCBI taxonomy): Eukaryota > Viridiplantae > Streptophyta > Magnoliopsida > Poales > Poaceae > Lolium > Lolium rigidum. Next base: position 2,782,898 of record NC_061509.1, on the reverse strand, counting down.
AATGTTGATGCAGGTTGGGACTCTATGTCAAAAATGGCGGGCATTGGTGTCATAATCCGTGACCATCTGGGACAGCCTACACTCGCAGTTTGGAAGCCAATTACTGGCTGCGCAAGTGCACAAGAGGCGGAAGTCATCGCATGCCTAGAAGGCCTTCGACATCTGATCGCCATTCGCCGTTGGCCTGCTGTGTTGGAGTCCGATTGTGCTTGGGCGGTGCATGTGATAACGGACGATACGATGGTGCATGCTCCGGAATGGACAACGATTCTTGAGGCCCGGGAACTTTTGAAGATTTTCAGCCACATCTCCTTATCTAAGGTGGATCGGAGTCATAATGGTGTTGCTCATGTTCTAGCACATTTAGGAAAATCTGGCTTTTCGGGTTGTATGAGTGACTCAGTCCCTGACTGCGTCCGGGGTCTGATCACTGCGGAATGTATGAACACTGTGTAATCTCTTGGCGGCAGGTTTCTTACGCACTCTTTTCCTTACCAGGGTACCTAAGGGGACTGGAAGGTTTTTAATGAGGCGGCCTGCTGCTTATTATAATATAAGTGTTCTTACGTCAAAAAAAAAATAGTAATAAAGAAGTAGAAAAAAGAAGAAGAGTATAAATACTAGAAGGGAAATGTTTTGGGTGGCCCACAGACTAGTGGTTGGCTGGTTGCCAATCGCAGCCCAGCTAGCCGAAGCGAGAGGCCCTCTCACAGACGTCCGGGGCCAAGGAATGGTGGCGTTGTGGTTCAGAAACGTCAAAGTGCAGGCGCTGGTTTGGTCAGCCGAGCAAATCACGTGATGATTAATTAAGGTTTTAAGCCACATGGAGGCAGCCAGCACGTCAACGTGAACTAACAATCACACTAACAAAAAAATGACTTTTGTTTCGAGCTAATCACGAGGGAAAAACAGAGAGAGAAAAGACGACGTGATTTTATTTGCTCCATATCGGACAAAGTTTGACCGTTACCAAAGTGCGAACAAATCGGGTGACTCTATTCTAGCTAGTCGATGTACGCGTCCGTGAAAACACGAAAATAAATGATGCGGACATTCCTATGTTCGCTAAATGAATTTCCTTGTCTCCCCTATCCTCCTTAATTTCCTTGTCCGACGACATTGCTTCTCTTTGATTACGCCCTGCTTATGTCCACGTTTCGATGAAGTCCTCCAACCCAATATTGACATTGTGGACATGCAATGATAGGTCACGGGTGACTCCGGGCTCCGGAAGCTAGGGTCAATTCATCGATTAGTGTTGCACTAGCACCCGATTAAACCATGCATTTTCCGTGTGAGTCTAGCTAGCTAGTGGAGAAGATGAAGCCTACACGCGCTGCGAGACCTAATTAACTTTGCAACGTCGCCGTGCAAATCACATCGCAATTTGCGGGCTCCAACTAAAATCGCTTGGCCGTTTAAAACAAAACACCACCAATTTAGGTATATCCCAATTCGTGGAAGCGCCATTCATGATGTTAATTGCATAAGATACGAACGTAGCAGCGTAAATATAAACATGAGAATTTTCTCGGATTTTTGGTTTCGATTTGGCGTTTATTTTTACTTGAAGATAAATCTGTAATTTGATCTTGAGACTCTTCGCGTAAATAAAGAGAGAAGAAAGGGCAAAGAAGAAATATATGGATGTGCTAGTATCGTACCACGTGCCAGGTTCGTGGAGGTTTCACCGGTAGACTTGGTGGGCGGGAGTTGGATCAGGTTCGTGGAGGATTTAATTAACGGCCAGAGTAGTAGACGTGGTGACCATGTATGATTCGATGGGGCCAAACCAACATGTACACGCCCGTGACACGTACGGAGGAGTCCTCATCCCCTCAAGACGACCACTACAATGCGACGTAGGTCGAGGGTTCAGACGAGAATGAGTAATTCATGGATGCAGAAATTACCTAGTACTCTCCTAGCTAGTGTAGGTGTCTATCCTGCAACCTGACAAAATGGATACGTATTTTTTAAAGATGGAAACACCAAGATCACAGCTTTTGTACAGTGCGACTCATCTCGAATGGCAAGAAAAAGGCGATGGATTCTTTCACGCGTGCTTGCTAATTTCAATCTAGATAGGCATGCGTTCGTGGTTCGACGAGATGGCATGGTGACAAAACCGATTCAGTTCTTTTTCACACTAGTTGTTAGGATGACGTGGCATTATTATGGACAATATTAAAAAATAGTCCCAAAAGTAGTGATTCTAAGCTACAATTTTTTTTTTGGAAGAGTGGGGTGCTGGTTTCTCGACAAAGCGGTTGCCCACCGTTTCTGTCCCTCAACCACCAAAGTACTTTGTTTAACTGGTAATATGGCACACGACGAAACCTTTGCCAAGTTTTGGGAGGTTATTTGATGACTGGATGGTTGGTGTAATTTGCGGCAGTGACGTGGCAAGTTTTGATACGCGTTGACCCTTTAATCACTACTACTACCTCCGTTTCATAGAATAAGGCATGTATTTTTTTTAAAAAGTTCAAACTAAGTTAAGTTTGAATTGTACGCATTAACATTTTTTCCTGAAATCCTGATCAAATTTATGTAGTTTAACTTTTCGGAAAAAATACAAGCTTTATTCTTTAAAATGGAGGTAATAGTGAAGATGTGGACATGTCAATGGGCCGCCAGCATAGTCTCCCCATTACAAAGCAATGAAAAATATCTATAAAAACAGTCCAATTATTTCACACGGGGTTAAATAATATCTATGAAAGTCACATGATTAATAGGATTAACAAGTAAAACTAAATATGTAATCTCATTTAAATAATATCTAGATTAGCACCCTTTGTCTTGGACATGGGTACTCAGCTGCCGGCGAATCCACGGTGCCGTATGTACGTTGTTGAGCTCTGCAGACTTTTTCTCCCTAGTACACACGTCTACCAGATGGGTCGGAACTCCTAGAGAAAGCTCCGGGCCAAAAAAAACAAAGACTGTTTGGTATTTATTTCAGTTTCCGCAACATCGAATCAAAAAAGTGGTCGCAAGTTTTTTCCAGCATTTTCCGGGATTTTTAGGGCCCAGCGATTAGATTAATGCTAGTTGTTCCATGTGTTGCCTCCCCCTGTCATGTGTGCGTCATTATTTCGTGGAATCCCTTACTTCATGCAAGAAGATGGCTACTCACCGAGATAACATGCACGGGACTCCGTGCGTTGTCTCGGTGTCGTGGCGGCATGCTTGGTTTAATTACTAGATGTAGGAAGACTCCAGGGTCTTTGGTCTTCCCATGCTCTTCATGTGGGATTACGAAACGGAGTACAAGTTTTGGGACATTTTCCCGCCCAAATTGTTTTGCTTTTCACCTAAATTTTTGGCACACGCTGATTTACATGATTGCAGCACATGGCATCAGTCTGTTGTCATGACTAGGGGCATCTTGGTTGCTATGAAGGGTGCTTGCACTATTAGGATGTCAAGTGAGATCCCACCTAATTAAATACTACTTATATTTCATTTTTATTTTTTAGTGTTAAGTTCAAAATAAAAAATTCACTTCAAAAAACAAAATGCCCTACCGAGTATTGTGGCTGGCTTCAGTGAGCGCGACAAAGAGCCCGAGGCGCGGCCGGGCGTTCCAGCTTCCTTGGTCACATGACAGAGTTGTACGGTTCTGAACATACGTAGTGCAGGAGTACAGACTAATGAGCTTTTTTTTTTGCACAAAGAAGATGGTATTCCATTACAGTAACAGGTGACGGGTACAAATTGCAAACAGGTCCTTTACAACACTCGTCCTAAAGAATCTAGTATTTGAAGATAAGGCCTGTAAAGTTATAGAACACACCCCTGTAAAGTCCTGGAGCTTCACCGTCGCCGTTCGCCGGCTTCCTCAAAGCGTCGCCGCCAAGTAAAGGAGAGAAGGTGCTCGCACTCTTCCTGTCGGCGAGAACCAACCCCCGCTGGCTACCTCCGCACCGTCGGGAACGAATCACTTGGCCGCACAGAAGCGTCGAGCTCCAACGGGAATAGGGAAATACCTCCGCCGTGGAGGTAGAGAAGCAGCCGTCTTGCCGGCTGAAGATCGCATCGGCCATGATGTTGATAGCGTGATTGCGCTCACAGAAGAACCACCAGGGATAAAGATGGATCCGCCTATCCAGGAGCAGCACATCGCCCTTCCTTCTCCCCTTGCCTCCATGGCCGGACAGAGAAGGATAGAGAACGGCGCAGCTGCTGAGCAGAAAAAACCCAGCAAGCTAACCTCCACATCGTCGAAGCCGAAGACGAAGCCCAGCGGAGCTTCTCCCCCTCGCCTCCACGACCGTCCAGGAAAAGCTTCACCCAGCTGCAGTCCTCAACTCGCCGCCCCTTTTCCTCGCCGCCACGGCCGGCCAAGAGGAGTTCCGCGCCAAGGATCTCAAGCCTCTGGATGCGGAAGATGACCACTACTTTATTGAAGGAGACCTTGCTCCCCTCCGCCGCCTCCAGTTCCGACCACCGGAGAACTAGCCGCAAGGAAAGAAACCCTAAGAAGCCCTGGATCTGGTCATCTAAACCCCCGAGCTGAGCTCCTACTACCGGGCAAACAGCCCAGAACTAACCTAATCCTAAACCTAACTACTCCGGCGCCCCTCCTAGCCCATCTCCGGCCGGCTATTCCGGCGGAGAGGGCGTCGGGGAGGCCCGGTCGGCGGAGAGAACCACGCAGAGAACTGTTCACGCGTGAGATGAGAAAGAGGGGGGGGGGGCAGACTAATGAGCTAGCTAGTTCTTTCTTAATTTCCTTGATGAGCTAGCTACTGGTGCGGTACGGCAGGTTGATCGATAGATGAATCCATCGATTGAGTGGAGGCCACGCTGGCAAACTAAGCTACGTGACAAAGTTTTCAGCTCCGTTCGTAACAAAAGAGTGTCTAGATGCATTAAATTTTATACAAAACTATGACTTTTTAATAGACAAAGAAAGTATTAGCTGTCTACCCTATCCTACTATACTAGTGGGTGCATGCTAAATACTCATCTACAATTGATGCATAAAAGAGCACGTGCCTAGTTTAGACATTGACCGGAATGGATTACTACTACTAAGAGCATCTCCACCGACGGCTTCGATAGTATTTTGGGGGGCGGCATCGAAAATTGGCTCGCACCAGCGCGCCCCAAAAAATGTCGGTGCTTTTTTGAGCCCAATAGAACCGCCGGCAAACCCGTGCCGGCCCCTTCACGAAGGGCACGAATCGCGGCGGCGCCTTGCGGCACGACGGTTTTCGCGGGTGGAGGCGCCTTGTCACCCAGAGAATGTGACGGTTCACATCGGAAACGATGCGGGAAGGTTGGTCATCAGCGCTAATGGCCTCTTGCGCGGAAAACCGAAGCGGCGACGAGGGCGGCGACTGGCCAAGCGTCGTCCACCCACCGTGTCCGCCGCCTCCCTTAAAACCCCACCGGCGTGCACTTCTCTTCTTCCCCGTCTTTCAACCCTAGCCGTCATTGTCGCAGACTCCGCGCAAACAACCAACTCTCCCACACACCCCACCGACGCCATGGCGCACAACGACGAGGTCGGCGGCAGCGGCATGCTCTGCTCGCTGAAACTTACCTGTGGCGAGGCGGATATATTGTACTAGCAGCGCATCCCCGTGCTAGTACATTACAAGCTTCCGCACGGGTGGCACGTCTCCAATGCAGACTTCGCCGTGCCACCGCCGCCACCGGTAGGACCAAAGATGTGCGCCCTCATCAAGGAGCGGTGGATTCGTATGACACCAGCGGAGAGGAACATGCCGCCGCTCCGTCGCTCAATAGCATGGCGTGGCCGTGGCGATTTGAAGATAATCGCGCCATCGAGATCGCGCGGGCGGCCGGCCGCACAAACGGCCTCTTCAACAACGTCGGACGCCGTGCCTGGTGGCGCGGCCGCGACGTCGACGCCACGTTGCAGCAGTATGGCTTTTGCCAGCGCGCCGGCGGCGACCCGCTGCGCGTCCCATTGTACTTCCTGCATGCGAAGTGCATGGTGCCGGAGGAGCCGCCTCTGCAGAGCGCGTCGGCAAGGACTACGGCGTCCGGGAGCTCGCGCACCGGATCGTCATCCGCTGGCTACCGCACGCGCTCGGATGCGCACGTGCCTCCGTCGGGAGGCATCGTCATTCGCGACGGGGCGAGGCGCGCGTCTTCGGCTCCGGCCCGTCAGACTACGGGCCCGGGCCAACACCGCCGCCTCAAGGACAACGACGCCACGGCCTCGCCACCACTTCCGCTGGCGAAAAAGCAATGGTGGGAGAAGGAGGCGGAGGCGTCCCTCCGTGGAGGCGACGACCTAGAGGAGTTCCCCGGCCAGAACTTCATCATCGGCCGCTCCGTCGAGGAGGATTACCGGCAGATGACGATGGACCGCGGCAGGCGGCGGTGTCGTCCGCCAAGGATCACGGCGCCAACTTTGTCGACCTCGCCGGACCTTCCGAGCCGCTGGTGCCAAAGGAGGAGGAGGAGGACGACGACGACGACGACGACTGGTCCTTCAGGACATCCAGCGACGACAGCGACGACGGCGACAACGGCAACAACCTCGACTTCAGTGCCTTCGATGCACGCCGCCGCTAGATTTTTAAATTTGTAGTTTAAATTCGAGTAACTTTTGTGTAAATTTCGTTTAACTTTCGTATGAATATCGTTTTCAAAATGTAGTTTTATGTTTAAATTTCTATTGGGGCTGCCGTATGGGACGCCGGTGTGGGAACAACATCCCCAAATAGAGGATGATGTGCTAGCGCCCCATACGGCATTGTCAGCGTCCATGCCGGCGCTTATTTAGGGGCCGCCGGTGGAGATGCTCTAAATCCCAACGGATTGTTAGGTACCGTATCTAGTACCGATGGAGTTAATATTTCATGTGTACGTACATATTGCCGCGCGCACGGGTCTACTATCTGCTATTAATTTGAACTACACAAGAATACATACATTAACTCATATTTATACTGGTGTTTGCAGGTGTCAGGCATTTCTTTCTTCCCGTGAGATCAAATCAATGTAAACTCTCGATAAAAGTAGTTCGATTATTTTAGAAAACCTTAAATAATATCTGCAAGTTCCACATGATTAACAAGATTAACAAATAGCATGAAATATGTATGCTCATTTAATTAGTTAATGAACACGAGTACATGTAGCTATTTAGACTTCTTTGTCCCGATTTCGTCTGATCCCTCAGTGCCATCAAACACGTACATATGTGATTTTTCCGAATTTTAAAGTATCTAACTACTATTTTAGTGTCTAGATGCATCTAAATTTAGATAAATCTTCGACATGTTTTGCGGGATGGCGGGAGTAACATGATTGACGCACACCGTCGCCACCACCCGAAGGTTTTCCTTGCTATCACCCATTTGCCGGTGCCGGAGAAGCTAAGGCCATACAACAGTGGAGATGGGGTGACTCCACCCGTCCCTCATATGGCCCCCATGGATCCATCTTCTACCCCCATTCGCATCCAAATATCACATGTTTCCCATGGATGGTGAGTACTCTAGAGGGACACAGGTACTCGGACGACAATGAATCCAGGCCGCACGGATGCCATTTAGCTCGGTTGAGGTGATTGTAGCCGTAGTGAGCGCATAGGTGTTGGTGGACATTTAGAGGACTTTATTTCCTAGTACAAGAGTACTAGATGGGTCGTGGCTCCCATAGAAAGCTCTAGGCCAAAAAAAAGGTTGCCTTGTATTTGTTTCGGAGTCCACAAATTTGAATGCTCTATGATTCCATGTGCCTTACTTGTGTTGCGTGTTATTATTTTATGCTGGCATGGCCCACATCCTCCCATGTGCGACCTCATCGCCACGCCTTCTTGGGTCCCTATTTCGTGCACGGGGGAACCATCGACATAGCTTCTACGTTTTCCCGGCCACTTCCACTTTTGGTCTCCCGCCAATTAGGGTTTCCTGAAAAAACTATGCCGACGGTTATAACGTCGGCATAGCCTCAATTCTTGCTTATTCCCTCCCACCATGTTTTCCTGTCCATTCTCTCCCGCCATGTTTCCCCACCCATTCTCCCGCCGTGTTCTCCTGTCGTTTCTCTCCCACCATGTTTTCCCGTTGTTTCACCCCTCACCTCCCTACATATATCTAGCCATGTCTCGAGCAGTTTTCCTCTAACACCACCGCCAACAGTTCCTCCAACACCATCAGCAACAGTTCTCCTCCAACTCCACCACTAAATCCTCTCAGCTCCACTGTTGTTGAGATGGATCCTCGTCGTCGTAGCAACACGGGCTTCATTGGCGTTTGCTTGCGCACTGGGGGCCATTTCGCAACTGAAATCACTGCCACTGGAGTGCATGTGTGGCTCGGCACCTTCAACACTAAGTAGGAGGCTGCCCGTGCATACGATGTTGCGGCGAGGAGGTTGCTTGGTCGTGCCACCAAATGAACTTCCCGGAGGTCGGGTCTGTGATGGAAGCCGAGAATCTCGCTCCTGAGCCGCCACTTTGCTCAGAGGGGGATGCATGGCGCTACCGCCAAGGGCAGCGGCGAATTGCCATCACCAAGGGTGACGAGCGGTTCATGGCGCATTGGTGCAAAGACCATCCCAAAGACGTGGCAACCGTGTGTGCATTCTGGAAGGAGAAACAGGTGGAATGGAGAGCGAAGAGGGGAGAAAGCGGCGGAGGAGGGGCGAAACTGAAGCAGAGTACGCCAAAGGAGATGTGTCGACACTTGACCCCAATGATGATCGGTGGGTGGACATTGTGTCAACTACCTCTTCAGAGGACACCCCAGCGATGCCAAAGATTTCAACTATTGGTTAGTATGTGTGTGTGTCTAGTAATTTCAGTGTCAAGTTCGGGTGTCTATCTAATATGTGTCTAGATCATCGTGTGTCGATCGAGTGTTCAGTTCGTGTGTGTGCCTGGTTACTATTATTAATTCAGAGTCTAGTTTTTGCATGGGTTTAGTTCTTTAAGTGTATTGTGTGGGCCTAGCTACGTTATTTGGCCCTATGCCGACGACAATAACCGTGGGCACATAACCGTTTTCATTTAGTGTTCCTTTGTGGGTTTAGGTCTTAAGTGTATCGCTCTTGTATGTCTAGTTCTTTAATATGTTTATGATCCTTATTTTATATATTATGTGTGCTTATCTATCGGTATCGTATGTTGGTTAATTGTGTGCTTTAAGATGGGCTAATAGTTGTTATTATATGTTCCTATGACCTAACACAACACAAAGTAAAAGAAAAGTCCACGGGTCAACTGTCATTGGAGGCAGATCAAAGGGGTAGACCTGTGGGGCTCCCGGATTAGAGTTCCGTCTAGCGGAGGGAATCTTGAGGTAATATGGGCTAATAGTTGTTCTTACATGTTCCTATGACCTAGCAGAACACAAAGGAAGAAAAAAGTCCATGGTTCAACAATCATTGGAGGCCGGTCAAAAGGGTAGATCTACGGGGCTCCCAAATTAGGGTTTCATCTTGCGGAGGGAATCTTGAGGTAAGATGGGATAATAGTTGTTATTACATGTTCCTATGACCTAACACAACACAAAGGAAGAGAACAATCCATGGGTAAACTATCATTGGAGGCCTGTCAAAGGGGTATATCTACGGGGCTCCTGGATTAGGGTTAGTTACCGATTGTCCCGAGGGCCCCGTTTTGGCCAAAATAGTATCTGAACAAAGTCAGAAAAATGTGTGGTGTCGCGTGGCATCATTTTATGTGGCCTAGGTTCTAGAACAATTATCAAATTTGGGATGCAACTGTTATTTCGAAAAACCTTTCAGGAAAAGAGCTATCACGTTTGGAGTCTATGGCTTTTAGGGAAAACGGCCTAAGAATCGGACTTGGGTATGGCATAGTTTACCGGAATGAGGACATATTGGGAACGTGTGCGCGCCCTATGATGAGAAGCAAGGCCCGAGCTCGGATTTCACATCCAACCCAAGGGCAACCCATATTTCATTTTCGGGGTGCCGAAACGAGATTTTTTTTGTGAAGCAGCTATAGGGGGCGCATTAAAGGTTTGGGCGAGACCCGTACGTAGTGGGAGGTGACCCCTACACACCACCTATCACATGCCATATGCGCTTGCTACCTTTCTCGAAATGCATGTGGCTTCCTGCGGTGTCCCGCCGGAACCATTGGAAACTGGCCGGATTTGAACTAGGAGACAACTTTTCGTCGCTCTAGAATTTGCTGAAGAAATGTTTTTAGGCCCAGGACGTGTCATTTTATATGTTTTTTTCCTGGATTTGCGTGTTGGCGAACTGGTGCAACCCCGCTCCCGTAACGGCCATACTGCATGTCCCGAGGGGGTGCCGTTTTGGCTAGATGGGTATCTGAAGGAAGTGAGAAAAATGTGTGGCGTTGCGTGGCGTCATTTTATGTGTCCTAATAGCTAGAATAGTTGTCAAACTTGGGATACGGCTATTATTTTGGAAAAGCCTTCAAGAAAAAAGCTATCACGTCCGGAGTTCGATGGCTTTTAGGGCAATTGGCGTAGGAAACGGCCTCGGGCATGGCATATTTTTTCGGAACGAGGCCATATTGGGCAGATGCGTGGCCCTGTGATGTGAAGAAAGGCTCCGGGCTAGGATTTCCAATACGACTCACGTGCAACCGTTTTTCATTTTTTGGGTGCCGAAACAGGTTTTTTGTGAGCTACAAGGGGCACATTATAGGTTTGGGCGAGACCCCTGCGCACTGGTAGGAGATCGTCTACGCACCATCTATCACATGCCATATGCACGCGTTATCTTTCTTAGAATGGATGTAGCTTCTTGCGGTGTCCCGCCGAATCCGTTGGAAACTGACCGGATTTGAACTAGGAGTCGACTTTCCGTCGCTCCAGAATTTCTTGGAAAAATGTGTTTAGGCCCAGGACACGTCATTTTATGTGTTTTTTCCCAGACTCGCGCGTTGGCGTTGGCGCACCCCCGCTCCTGTAACGGCCATACCGCATGTCCTAGGGGACCCGTTTTGGCGAGATGAGTGAACAACCATAGCAGAGCTATTTCATTTGTTTGTCATGGTCACTGAATGATATTTGTATTTTCCTCCAGAGGTACAGTCCGAGATATACATTTAGCGCGCTAGCTCACAGAGCTAATGTGGCAAGTCATCAGTAAGCTTTCTACCCCCACTTAATCTGCGCTTACATTAAGAGTTGATTTTTATGTGATGAAAACAATATCTGTTTGTGGTTCTGTTATTTCCTACAGGGTTCCTTCATAGAGCTGCTGATCTGACTTTGGTACCATCTGCCACTATCAGCAAGGATTTTGAGAGTGTTCATGTCATTTCAGGTTGGTTAATATCTAATACATGTATATTACTACAATTCCTGATGTGATATGTTAAAGGTGTGCTTTTACATCCTTATTTCATGTGTATCCGCCGTCTATATCCTTTTCCGAAAAAATACTATCTTTGACCCGTCTATCTCCAATAGAACCTTCCACCATCTCTCATATGTCTTCCGAAAGTCTCATATCATCGATGTGGCCTCCCATCACCACAACAATCTTCCTCATCCCGGTAGACCACCAATTCACCACCGACCTCGAAACATACCCTCCACCACCGAGCCTTCGGTGTTGTGTGGTCCTAAGTGGAGCTCTTAGAGTCTAGCATTTCACCTCGAGGGTTTCTAAAGGCACCGTCTCGGTTCGTGGTTCCTCGGTTTACGCAAGACTTGGCATTACCTTTAGGCGAGCGATGTGGACATCACGCCATCACGTTGCGCATTCTCGAGTGCATAGGTCCTCTACCACTGAGATGCCACGATTTCTCTCATCGAGGTTTCCGCGCCAACTTGTGTTATACCGTACTTGTTGTGCTTCGACAAACTTTACTCATCCGACCCTCTCCCGAAAACAATGTCTCGGAAGTTATACCCAACGTGTCAAGTTCGATGACGTGTGCATATATGTGACATAGGTGAAAGTCGTTTGTGACACCGGAAAACACGTGTGTGGAGCTAGCTACTACATGCGGTCACATCTATGGGTTGATTGGTAGGTTATATGCACGTACACACATGGAGCTATACAATTACAAATACATAGTAGGAAAAATTGGAGCAAAACGTGCGCGCGCCGTGCTCATTTGATTTTGGCGCCGGCCGAAGTGTTCAAGTTTTGGGTGAGCGGAAAAGTGTATCTAGTTGAGCTAGGCAGAGAGAGAGATATGAGAGAATTGAACGGCTGAGATGTCACTTCTGAAGCAGTGCCGCGGATGGATGAGTTGGCACCAAAATTTGAGTTCAGTGGGCGCGACGCGACACGAAATTTGGGTGAAGCGAGCCCAAACAAACCCACCGACCGGGCCAAGGACGAATTCCCCAGACCGAAACCTCGCGACCTCACCCAACCTCCTTCGATCTCCCCGCCGTCCCAGCGCCGCCCCCCTCACCCAACCTTGGCCGCAGAGCTCCGCCTCACCTCCGGCGAGGTCCAGAACAGGAAGGCGAAGAACCAGCGCGTCCAAGCGCGGGCCTTTTCCCCCCGCGCGGACCGCGGCTGCATCAGTCCAAGCTCGCTGCAAGGCCGGCCGGCGAGGCCGCCCCCTGCTACCGCGGCCATCTCTGTCCGTCGGCTGGGCCTCTAGATCCGGTGACAGCGGCTGCTATCAGCCGCCTGCTCGCGCGCATCGGAGCTGGTGCCGAAGGCGACGGCGGCTGTCGCGGTTCCGCCGGGTCGTCTCTTGCATCATCAGCGCCAAGCCGCGGAAGGGGGGCCACCAGGAGGACGCCGTCGAGCTCGGCAAGTTTGCCTGCTGCTTCCCCACGACCAAGGTCAGACGCTCCTCCTATCACCTTCACTAGCTTCTCTGCTGGAAGGATACATCGCTGCACTGCTCATGCCGTTCCTGTTCTTTGCTGTGTCGACAGTTGAGACGAGGCTGTGCTGCTGCCACCTACCGGAGCTGCTGCCAGAGGCCACCTTTCCATGCTCCTGTCGCAAACGACGACCTCCCCTATAAGCTGCTGCTGGTGAGTCCCTCTTGTCCGTGTAATCTTGCTAAACGAAAATTCTTTCTTGATGTTCAATTGGTAGGCAGTATAGGAATCTTGCGTGTATGGATGCCAACATGTTTGAGTAAACGAAAAACGGTTGTGTGCATAGGCACTAGTATATGTGCCAAGTTGATTTGATGTTTGTGATGCATACGGCAGTACTGAGAACCTTGCATATTCTTCAGGTTCAAATCATACTGGAAGAGGAGATGTGGGGTGTGAAGGTGCTGTACCGGGAGGTGGTGTCGGTGGCGAACACCATCGGCAACATCCTCAAGTGCAACGTGCAGGCACTCAGGTGGCTGAGAATCGACTAGTATATACTGATTATGATTGTTCTATTTTAACTGCAGTATGGAGCTTCCATTTGCTCACACTAGAATCAATGCATGAATCTGTTGTAGATTAAATCCATGACTTGGTTCAGGTTGGTTGGAAAGGAATTTGCCATGTTCTGTAGCATTGCTTCCTGTTCATGGACAGCAAGTTGTTCTTATGATATCATCGCCTTATTATTTTACAGTCTTTGCGAAATATCTGTATTTGTTTTGCTGATCATGCTCTCTTTTTTGTCCGAGGATAACGAGGAGGAGTGAACGACCGTGGTTGCCCCTTCTTCTTCTTCTTCTTCTTCTTCTTCTTCTTCGACTCCATGTGTTTTATGGGGAAGTTTCTAGCTCCTCTTTGTGATTTCTAAGTCTTTTTGTAGTATTTGGACCTCAAATATGTGTGAAGCTTGAATTGCTTTCTTGGATATAGTGGTGGATGTACTTGTTTCTGTCAAATGAAGCTTGTATTTATTGCATATTTTCTTGATCTGTGTGTATATTTGGATGTCAAATGGGTTGGTCTTGTGTGACTTGCTCATCACTCAACGCAGTGATTCTACATGTATGTGGGCGTCCCGGGCCTATCCTACAACCAGAAGTGTCTCAAGATTTGTGCTTGTCAATCTTGCAATTTCAACCTGGACAGGGTACACAATCGCGCCCCTATAGACAGGAAGGTGGACATGTCCACTTTGACCATCTCCTGTCCCCAACACCATTACGTTCTCTCCCCGTTATCTTCTCCTCCCTTCAGGCCTTCACCAAGATTTCGTTGATTGGAAGAGGAGCGGCATACGTCGCGGTGGGATACCGCGGCGGTCGGCGACACGAAGAAAAGCAGTGGCTGGCGGGATCTGAAGCATCCCCTTCGCTGGTTGGGGAAGGAGGGTCGTGGCTATCGTCGTTCCCGATCTGAATTTAATTGATTCCATTTGCCTTTCGCTGGTTGGGAAGGAGGGTCCTGGCTATTGTCGTTCCCGATCTGGATTTAATTGATTCCATTCTTTTCTTTGGATTTCTTTCCTGCTCGTGGAGTTTGTTCCTATTTTCCCTATCTAAATTTAGTTGCTGCCAATCGGTCATGTATTTGTGGCAAAAGATCCATGGTCGGGAATCTAAACATAATTCCAAAAAAGTTAGGTGTTTGTAATTGGTTCCTTCTTCATTCGATCTAAACTGGGGAAAATTTGCATACACAGAACAATTTATTCTATCTCGGCTAAATGGAAGTAGAGAAATAATCCATGAAATTAGGAGGTTCTAAACCCAACTAATTTAGATGTGTATCCGTAAATTCCTAACATAATCAAACTAAATGATTAATGGCTTTGGCATGCGGGGCGCAGGACAAGATGTACATGTACTGTTCTGTGTAGAAAAGGAAGGGCTTGCCTATTAAAAGAAAGAACTTTGCAGGGTGTTTCTTGCTATTTACAAAACTGCTTGCACGTATCTTAAAGCTAAGTTGAACGTCCAGAGATAAGCTAGGGACACCCACATATACGTATGTAGAGTTGTATTTGCTGTTGTGTTATGAATGTGGATGTTTGAGAATGTAGACGGGTCCATGCCGAATTTTTTCTTGACCTGTGTAGTTGAATCATTAGCTGAAGGATGTGTTGGCAACTGTGTCTTTGTTGCCTGCTGTTTTACCGACGGTGGTTTGCTTGAGTAAATAATTAGTAGTGTCTTGTATTCAAGTTTGCTGGACAAGAGGTAGAGCTCCAGGAAGCTGTCAGTTTAGAATGATTTAAGGCTCTGTACATGCAATGGCTATCTCCGTTTTGCTGTTACAAAAGGAGGCCTTGAGCTCCTTTTACTAATTAATTAAGGGAGCTCTCTTTGCCTTGAGCTACGGCTGGGCGGAGAGTGTACATTTAACAGCCTGGCAGGTGCGGAAGAAGGGCGTGCCGTGGACCGAGGAGGAGCACAAGTGAGTCCGTACTGCTAACCATCACAGCTGCTGCAGACTTGATTACACGCGCTCGCTCGCCTGCCAGCCTGGCTCCAGAAGCGAACCGACTCCCGAACGTGCACGCTTGGAGCTGCCGTCTCCTCTCCTCGGGATGGAGCCGAATCTTGGATGCAGCTCACGTCGCCCCAGGAGCACGCCCATGTGACCCACTCCAGATCCTACTCGTCTTGGCAGCCGACGGTGTCAGAATAGACCATCACCAAGCCAAAGGGCCTCCTCCCGTGACAGCCGCGGTGGTCGCACCCGGCCGCCGCACAGACAATGGCTGCGGTTGGGTTGTCTCCCTGGAACGTGTTATCCCACATCGTCTCTGGCACCGGCACGCGCTCCTGGTCGCCAGTGATCGGATCCCACAGCACGAGCTCACCCCAACCCGGAACCATGTCGAGGAGAAGCGCGCGGCCATGGCGGTAGTCGAGGGCCAGGTAGTCACCTGGGACGGCGAGGGAGAAGGCTGAGGCTGTGGTGGCGACGAAGTCTTTTACGGCCTTGCGGTTGTTTCGGAGGAAGCCCAGTACGGGGGGTCTCCCGTGGAGCTCGTGGAGGCGGCGGCGGAACCTGCGGTGCGAGATGATGCGTCGCCAGGCCTTGCAGACGACCGAGGCGCGGAGGAGGCACGACGGCTCGTCGGGAGGGAGGCGGAGGAGGATCTCCTCGATGAGCTCGTCCGGCGGCGACTCGGTGAGGCGCAGAGCCGGCGGCGGCGCCATGGAGCTTGCTAGGTCTGGGCTTGGACTGAGGAGAGAGCGTGCAGTGAAATGTTGGGCCTGACCAGATTCATGAAGATAACCTTGAGTTTTTTCTTTTTCTTTAGTTTTTTTTTATGGGCGGGGCTCTGCTCCTTAATTGGAAAAAAATAGCTCATGTATACATCAATCAAATTCTCCATCATCCTCACATTTTTCCAGCACAAGAATATTACTACTCAGTTGTTTTGATTGCATTGTGTAAATACAATGTGGTGATAAACGACAAAAAAGACTAGCACTGAATTTGAATTTTGACATGTGAATTGTTCTTCTACTTGCTTTGAATGTTGTTGGAGCTCTAATCTTTTTTTAATAGCATTTTAATTTATCGATTGAAATAGGCGGCTAGTTTTGCTATATACTAGACCATGAAGGTACGTGTTGTTGCTCCCGCCCATCTTAAAAAGAAATATAAGCTCCAAGGCTACCAACTTGTATCTCTTCTTCAATAGGCGGAAGTAGCATCTGCCCGCTCTCCTCAATCAGTAGGCATGTTTCTAATCGATGTTTTTTTGAGGATTCAACTATTGCTAGCACTAACGCAAACTAATTTTTTATTGCTAATCATGAATGTCAGTATGAAGTGCATCACTCTACAGATGTCAAGAGCCGAGTACAAACCATCATCTCTGGAATGATTAAGAATCGGAATCAAAATGTGAGAAATAACAATAGAAATATATGGTTGCTATACACATAACCGATATCCTCTACCCATCGACTTTTCATGAGCAATAGCCATGCGGTTGACTTCACACAATAGGAATCCAATTTGAACGTAATAAGAAAAAAAAACTATGAACAACAGATGTGGAATAAGCTAAAGTGATACAAAAACGAATCAGTCCAGCAGTGGATGGTTTCATATCAACGTCACAAGATTGTTTGGAAGTCATCCACCATGTGAGCAATTCCTATTCAGAGATCCTGATCGATGAGCATGGAAAACCCTAAAAAGAGCAACAGTAACTCAGCTTGGTATATACAAAGGCGGCATCGACATTACATGAATGAAGAAGTATGGCGAGGAACAAGAAACTGGGCAAGAAAAATAGCAGGCAACATTCAGAGGTGATGGAAGGGTGGTAGAAAAATGATTATGCGCAGCCTAATACATGAACATACTGAACAGTTGAACAATTGCGGACACATTGCAGCCGACCATTAACCGACATCATTATAGGAGGAGATAGTCAATATTGTCTCATCATGATTACGTCGCCATCGACGGTTTCAGGTCACGAGTTAGAGCAAGTACAATAAGATCCAACCAGCATGCTATAAGACATAAAATATTATGTTCTTGCTTAGTTGGATGAAAGAGATTAGGCGAGAGAAGGGAACTGGGCTTTCATGCAAGAGTCAGGCTAGCACATGCTTCTAGGCACTTTGTGAACCTAAAAGGTGGATCATATATATTGTGAAAGTACTATATTTTTATAGTCCATAATTATACATGCTAGCTATAAGTTAACTACAAATAACGTGTCAAACTACTATAGTCGGCTTTCAGCTACACTATTATTCTTGCTCTTACGAGGAGAACGGGCCTGGCTCATCACTTATTGGCTCAAGATGGCGCATTAAGCCCAATTTTTTTTGAAAGCCACCTTGGTCGGTTTAAGGAGTCCGTAGCAACCCAACCCTTTTCATGTGGGCCTAGCATCTCACGCGGAGCGACGCGTCAAATAACACCACGATGAGCATTGCAGGACAGTTGTTCTATCTGGACCTAGAGCTCTAGAGAGCCTCAGAGTAACCCATCTGCACTCCACTACTTCAATGTGAAACTGAGCAACGTCGTTGCTGCCTAGTCCCGTGCACGAAATGTTATTTCTTCCCTAATGTCTCCTATTACTAGAGAAGACGTATGATTACCATACTTCACTAGTTTATATGTCCTTCATTTTTCTAATGTTGTATTGGTGCCTGGGCATTATTTTTTACCCCTTCTACACCTTACTCCTCCTTCAAAAATATGTTTGTGTGTTGCTTTGAGGATTTGGAAAACCAACTAGTAACACAAGGTGCAATGGAGACTGGTTGTGGCTCTTGATA
This sequence comes from Lolium rigidum, assembly GCF_022539505.1. Classification (NCBI taxonomy): domain Eukaryota; kingdom Viridiplantae; phylum Streptophyta; class Magnoliopsida; order Poales; family Poaceae; genus Lolium; species Lolium rigidum. The sequence continues at coordinate 2,764,810 of NC_061509.1, read as the reverse complement.
TACTAGTCAAATATATATGACCTCTGATGATAGTATCCCGCACACGTATTATTGCTTGGTAGGTATATAATTGATCGGTTTTGAAAACGCTTCGATGACAAGGACAACACAACCAATGTGTGCAATCAAAGTGTGACCAATTGGGTTATCTTCCTCGATTTCGACGAGAACCCTTGGGTTAATTTAACGTTTGCGAATATGTCTTTTTTTCCAAAACACTACTTGGAAGAGAAGTAATTCAGATTCAGCAACATCTCAAATCATATCATTATAATGATGATACTACTAAACTAGTATGGATTTTCTGACATATTTTAAAATATGATTTTGATATTATGGTTCTAATCAAGTCTTGGTAGTTGTGAGTTATTTTATCTCCTTGTACACCCTACTCACTCATTCTCCTCGTTCAAGCACATGTTTGCGGGTGGCTACGCAAAGTAAGGAGCAACAAGGCGCAAGCTCGTGGGGATTGTTGATACTTTCGAAATAAACAGTGGTGCTATCTCTCATGATGGTATCTTGGGCACATATTATTACTAGGTAGGTAACACTATATTGCGGGGGCGTACATCATCGATCGATTTTGAAAATGCTTCTGATAATAAGGAAAATTACGACCAATTTATGCAATCAGAGTGCGATGTCAGATATCAGTCAAAACCAGCTGTTCGGGTAACTCGAGAAACTACCACGGAAAGCCGATCACTAATTCTTACAATTAACTACTACTTAAACAACAAAGTCGAAGGTGAAAACAAAGAGAAAGGTCTAGATAGAATCGAATCTTGGGAGTTCTCGTACATGAATATAAATAGGTTTTTGACACCTTTGTTATAGACAAATGCATTATTTTGACACTCTAAGTTACTATTTATCTATTTGCTTGTAACCATTCAACTAAGAGTTTTATCGTAACTCGGTTCGACAAGAATTGGAATGCTAGTGCCATGTATTTAAACCTTCAACCGACCCATCCAAGCATTAACTGATTATGGAAAAAATGGCACTCCAGTGCAGTAACACTTGTATTGGTTTCCTTAATAAACAAAGATTGAAGGACGTTGCAACGTGTACCTGGCTGTTTTGCAATTAAAAATCAGAGCACCGTTCTTTTCCATGACATTTTTTCAATGCATGACTTTTTTTCATAAGAGAGGTATCGATACAAAGCATCTCATTATCCATGTGCTTGATTGAAGACAACTGTTAGTTCCGAAATTAAAGGTGAGTACTTACAATGCTCCATGACTTGTCAGGTTATAATCCCCGTACCATAGAACTGACTTTTACAATTTTATACCAGATCATCGAGCAGAGAGAACAAACATTTATCCATATTAGCAAAGTAAGAAATATAACAGCCAAGGTATTGTATGAAGCAGCGGCGGCACACAACATCTCCTTGTCTATCCTTGGATACTCGTTCTGACTCTCGTACCTAGGTATCCTACAAGATGAAGCGGAGAAAGATGAACTGAGAGCCGCCGGAGTTAGAGATCAAGGAAGAGCAGCAGCGACAGCGCAACGTCGACACGATATGGAGACTGAAGACAAATGACATCTCAAGGATTTTGTTGTAATTTTCATTTTTTAAGGTGCTTTATAATGTTCGATGAGTCGACCTTTTCGCAAAAAAGGAGGTCCTTTTTAGGCAAGAGATAAAGGACTATGAAGAGCTATATGCTTAGAGTTAACCTGATCGATTTCGACAATCAATCGTGCGCCATCGAGGAAGCTAGCCTAACAGTCGAACCCGCCTCGTTCTCTTGCCAGCGAACCGCAACTACCTCATCCCCCTTATCCCGTCTATGTCTTTGAGCCGTTGATGCCACTATATCATCCTCCTGATCACCCGCCATCGCAATTGCTCTATAGGGCGTTGTTACGCCCGCCATGGTCACTGGAATAATCACACCAAAATAGCAGAAATCATAAATAAACTTCACACAATAGGAATCCAATTTGAACGTAATAAGAAAAAAAAAACTATGAACAACAGATGTGGAATAAGCTAAAGTGATACAAAAACGAATCAGTCCATCGGTCGATGGTTGCATATCAACGTCACAAGATTGTTTGGAAGTCATCCACCATGTGAGCAATTCGATCCTATTCGGAGATCCCGATCGATGAGCATGGCAAACCCTAAAAAGAGCAACCGTAACTCAGCTTGGTATATACAAAGGCGTCATCGACATTACATGAATGAAGAAGTATGGCGAGGAACAAGAAGCCGAGCAAGAAAAATAGCAGGCAACATCGAGAGGTGATGGAAGGGTGGTAGAAAAATGATTATGCACAGCCTAATACATGAACAGATTGAACAGTTGAACAATTGCGGACACATTGCAGCCGAGCATTAATCGACATCATTATAGGAGGAGACGGTCAATATTGTCTTACCATGATTATGTCGTCGTCGATGGTTTCGGGTCATGAGTTAGAGCAAGTACAATAAGATCCAATCAAAGATGGCTCTCTCCACGTCCACGTCCACCTCCCTCCTCCCTCCTCCACCTAGCCATGGCGATCTACACCTCTAAGCAACACCCTACAGATTGCAAACCATTTAACTAAGAGTTTTATCGTAACTGGTTCGCTGAGAATTGGAATGGTAGTGCCATGTATTTAAACCTTGTACCGACCCATCCAAGCATTAACTGATCATGGAAAAAATGGCACTCCAGTGCAGAACACTTGTATTGGTTTCCTTAATAAACAAAGATTGAAGGACGTTGCAACGTGTACCTGGCTGTTTTGCAATTAAAAATCAGAGCACCGTTCTTTTCCATGACATTTTTTCAATGCATGATATTTTTTTCATAAGAGAGGTATCGATACAAAGCATCTCATTATCCATGTGCTTGATTGAAGACACCTGTTAGTTCCGAAATTAAAGGTGAGTACTTACAATGCTCCATTACTTGTCAGGTTATAATCCACGTACCATAGAACTGACTTTTACAATTTTATACCAGATCATCGAGCAGAGAGAACAAACATTTATACATTAGCAAAGTAAGAAATAGAACCTGAGGTATTGTATGAAGCAGCGGCTGCACACAACATCTCCTTGTTTATCCTTGGATACTCGCCACGACTCTTGTACCTAGGTACCCTACAAGATGAAGCGGAGAAAGATGAACTGAGAGCCGCCGGAGTTAGAGATCAAGGAAGAGCAGCAGCGACAGCGCAACGTCAACACTATATGGAGACTGAAAACAAATGACATCTCAAGGATTTTATTGTAATTTTCATTTTGTTGGTGCCGGAATGACAGAGTACCACAGCCCAAAGTCTTAAGTCGCGAATATTCACGCGAGCGCACGCGCTATGTGTACCACGGCCCTATGTGTGTTTCTAGCACTTTACATGTCTACAAGAGCCTCCCTTATAAGTGGCTCTAAACTTTCATCCCTTGGCGATGTGGGACTAAAAGTCCTCCTCTTTGTTTGTTCTGCGACCAATTGTGCAACGTCTACTGGGCAGAACGAAGGCCTTTGTTGCATATGTGTTGTATGGGCCTTATCTAGGCCTTGATGTTTCCTTGGTAAATCTGTCTCCAATTGAACATGCATGCCATAGCGGGAAAAATGACTACAATCATGCATGGTGCATGCATTCATTGCACATGGCCCTCTCTCCTCCATAATTCTCTCACTTTTCTCTCACTCTGGCGCCACATGCGTAATTTCTTACCTATACTTAGAAGAGGTATGCCTCTTTCACTCTCTCCCTCTATGATTCTCCCAGACCGTGCTTTTAAACTTATACGCGGCTGGTTGGCTCGCCCATATAGTCCCGGTAAGATGTCGTCCGGGACATCCATAAAATAAAATATTTTTATGTCATGGGACGTCTTGTGCTTTTTCTCCCATGGTACCACTTTTTGTATGCAATATTTGTTGTGCAGTCAACACTATGCATGTTAGCCTCGCCTCAGATTGACTGTATTGCATGGTTGACTTCAGATTAAATTTGACTGTGACATCACCCATTGACCTCACATGACTGATTTTTCCCTAATTGGTATGAAGATGGTGCTGCTAGGATGGGTCGTTGCACCAGGTAAGGTAATTTGCAGAAGTTGGGCTAATATTGAAATGGGAAAGTGGGAACAATCACTCATTTTACAAAAGTTGGCCCTGTCACTTCCCCACGCGGTGACGGCTTGGCTTCCCACCCGATGTTAATGGGGCGACGATGAGGCGAGGGCTCGAAGCTGCATCTAGCGGTAGAGAGGCAGGCCCTCGTCAACACCATCGAGTGCATGTACCGCCTAGAAAAAAGAAATGGCACGGGCGGTGGAGTTTTGGCGAGGGGTGGGATTTCGAGGAGGTACAAATGTACATCTGCACCGGCCTACCTCCGTTCGAACAAGCGCCGACGGCCACACTGCCAATGCGGTCGGTGCACAAAACACCGAAACATCACGCGCCCGACCGACCATTTCCCGCCCGGCCAACCATTTCCCGCCCAGGCCGAGGCTATAAAGGACGCCCACCTGCGCGGTGAGGAGCCCCACCCCAATCGACACCGAACACCAAACCATCTATGGCTCGCCGGAAGGTCACCAGCTGAGCGCACATCAGGCAGATGTGCCTAGACCGCTTCCCGCGAAGGTCCGGCAAGGAAGTCGACATCATGGCCATGGAGATGGCCTGTTAGTTCGCTGAGGAACATGTCGCCGCCTTCGAGCGCGAAGGCAAGGTGGCTCAGCAGGCGCTAGCACAGGTGGTCGAGGTGGTGGTGCAACATGCTAAGCAGGCGTTGGCAGAGGCAGAGGAGGAGGTAGCCAAGGAGGCTGCCGCTGCGGCCATGGCGAGGTTGGAGACGGTGGAGTGTGAGGCTGCCACCATTGCCGTGCGCGAGCGTTGACGCAACTTTGGGGACTCCATGGCGCACATGCAGGTGTCGGCGCGTGAGAAGGCCTACAGCGCCGCCGACGATGCATATGAGGAGTACCGTGTGGCGGAGGCGGGGGTCGTTGCTATGTCTTGGGGCCTTCTGGGCAAGGAGGAAGGTCCACATGACGCACCGCAGGTCCGCTGCAAGAGACCGTGACCGTCTGGAGCGCGACGCGAAGATGGTCGCGGCGGCGGAGGTGGATCCCCTCGCCATGTCAGCATGGATGCGCAAGTATGCCACCCCAACTGACCGCCGCTACTCCAACGACCCTGAGGAGTCGGCGGGTTCGCCTCCGCCATCCTCAAGTCCTAAATTACCATCCTGTCGACCTCCCTTTAGACCACCGACCAGTGGTTGGCGTCGGATTGGTGGATTATAACCATCCATGGCGATGACAAAGATGGTGGCAACGGAGGCTGAGGGCGCCGGCACCAGTGCCGAGGCTGTACCGGACATGGGAAACACGAGAGCTGGGTGTTGCTGGAGGTTATGGGGGAGCGACGGAAGCGGAAGGACCCACGGGCGGTCAGGGATGAGTGACCCGCAGCGTGGCATCAGCGACAGCAAGGTAGCGGCGGCCAGCGGCCGGCGACAACGAGTAGGGCAGAGACCGGCCAGCAGCAGCGTGGCCACGAGCAGCGCTGATGTGGCTCCGGCGACGAGCCACATGACAGGTGTGGTTCGCCGGCGCAGGAACTGTCCTGACCATCAGTTCAGTGGGTGTGTTGTCCATGCAGAGGGCTCGCTCGACCGCTGCTGGCTTTGGGTGTCCTCGCGCGTGGCTGCAGGGCCAACACGGCGGTCACGATAGTCAAGAACCAGCGGCTGCGTTGCAGCAACTCGGCCCTGATGCACGAACTGGCCCACATGTGCAAGCTCAACAACCACAACACCATCTACTTCGTGCGGAACCAGCGATGTTTATGCACAAAATAGCGGCTGAAACTGGCCTCAAACCGCTCACACCGGCTAATCCAGCCCAGACCACACCGTCACTTCTTCTCGTTTGTGAATAGTCAGACCAACCCAAGAAGAACCGTGCGCAATGGTGTTGACCGATGAAACTGCACAAACCGTGCTAAACCGGGAATGCCCAGGGTGAACGGAAGCTACTACAGTTGACCGATGAAAGCTACTACCTTTCTCCAAAAATAAGTGCTCCCTCTAGTTTAAATTCATTGTCAAAATTAGATGTGTCTAGACGTATTTTAGCATGTAGATATATCTATTTTGGGCAATAATTTTGAATCGGAGGGAGTATCTTAGTTTTGGCTAGATACATGAATTGTCTCAAGCAAAATGTGGCCGGTGCATAAACATGACGAAATGCTGCTAGCTCAAATATATCCGCACCGATGTATGTAGGATATGCTCGTGTAGGAGCTTCTAAGCGGCCATGGTGAGGTTGGAGACGGCGGCGCGCGACGCCGCCACGCACCGCCGCCGCGTGCAGGGAGGCGACAGAGGTAGAGACAGAGTCGGCGGCGATCGACGTTGCCGCCAACGCGGTGCGCGAGCTTCGTGACTCCATGGCGCACAGGGAGGTGGTGGCGCATGAGAAGGCCGACTACACCGCCGGCGATGCAGATGAGGAGTACCGTGTGGCGCTCCGTGTTCGTTTGCGCATGCATAGTTACATTAATAACAGATTAACATGTTGGCATGTTGTGTGTGCGTTGCCATCTCGAGTGGCCTCGTTCACACCATTAGTTGCCCTCATCTCGCTCACGACGACCTCGGCGGCTCGGTGTTTCAAAGGAATTATACGTATAACAGCAGCCAACCTACGGCGCGAACCATAACTCAACAAGGTTTGCCAATTGGGATTCCATCCATCCAACATGATGAGCGAATGTTCAAAAAAAAAATACATGGCGGGATATATGCCGAGGTGAGTTATTTGAACCTGACGAGAAAATTCTACGCGCAAAAATAAAAGGTTTCATAAATTCGATGTTGAAAGTAAAAAAAAAATTGGTTTTTACCATGTTTGTTATGTAATACATAACATGAGTGTAGGGCGTGGATTTTCGGCATATGTGCTATGCACCCCATAAACTCCAACATTTGTGGTAATTTCATATATTGAAAAAAAATCTGAATCTTCCTGCAAACAAAAGATGATCAAGCATTGTACTCGTATAAAAATGTTTAGGCTCGAAATAATTTCCATGGTATCCTGGACAAAAAGACAAATTTATGACAAACATAATGTGAATAGTACAAGGACATGGGGCTTGTTCGATTTTGTCTTTTTTGCCTAGGATACCAGGGAATTCATTTTGAGCCCAAACATTTTTGTACAAGTACAATACTTGGTTATCTTCGGTTTACAAAAGGATTCGGATATTTTTGCTCTTTTATTGAATTACTAATTTTCTTTTAGAATGTCGGTGGTGCTTGGC
>NC_061509.1:2714183-2757394 GCF_022539505.1 Lolium rigidum | reverse complement strand
TGGGCGGAGCCAGGGCCCGGCTAGCCTGGGCAGCTGCCCGGGCTCCCATCGTGCATGTCTTTGAAGGTCAAGTAGAGAAAGCTGGTTAAATTAGTATTTTAGCTGGGCAAAATCTGCCATACTTGGCCGCTTTTTTTTTCCCCCGCATCTTGCCCAGGCTCTGATCCTGAGCTAGCTCCGCCACTGTCTCTAATCAGGATGTTTCTTTTTTGAGGATTCAACTATTGCTAGCACTAATGCAAACTATTTTTTATTGCTAATCCTGAATGTCAGTATGAAGTGCATCACTCTACATTTGTCAAGAGCTGAGTACAAACCATCATCTCTGGAATGATTAAGAATCGGAATCAAAATCTGAGAAATAACAATAGAAATATATGGTTGCTATACACATAACCGATATCCTCTACCCATCGACTTTTCATCAGCAATAGCCGTGCGGTTGACTTCATGTAGACATAGGTAGAAGATTAAGGAAAGATAAATAGACTTTGCTGACATATCGAATCGATAATATCTAAGCTCTTTTCTTTTTTAGTCTCAAATTTATCTGTGTGCTCAACATTAGCCTATAAGACACGTAAACAAAGTTCTTTTAATCTGAAACTTTTGACTAAAACCAGTGCAACACCCTACAGATTGCAAACCATTCAACTAAGAGTTTTATCGTAACTGGTTCGCCGAGAATTGGAATGCTAGTGCCATGTATTTAAGACTAGTCATAGTGGGGAGTAACATTGGGTAGTAATATGCACATGTTACTACTATATGTTACTACCTTCATTGTGGATAGTATCATAGGTGTAGTAACATAGAATGCCACATTTATTTTTTTGTAGAGTTATTTTTTCTTGGATTGTGTGATGTGATGGTAACATAGCTAGTTACAATTATCTTCTCTTTCATCAATTAATGACATGCCATGTTATCAAAATGCTTAGTTGGCATCACATGTTGTTGATGTTACTACCTTAGTCTAGTCACAATGGGGAGTATCATATAGTAATATTATGTATATAATACTAGTGTACGATACTATAGTCACAATGGGGAGTATCATATAGTAATATTATGTATATAATACTAGTGTACGATACTATCTTCACAATGTATAGTATCATGTATTAATATCATATGTTACATGTATTTAATGATTTATAGAATCTCAATACAAAAGTGTGTACAAGATTTATTTGGCATTAATTTTTCTAGTTCTATGTGCTATGATAATGTATCTACCTATGATACCGCTATAATCTCTTTCATCATTAATTGATGTGATATATCAGTTTTTTGCATGCATGTAGTGCATGATACTGGCTATGATATTCTCATTGTGAGTAGTCTTACCGACCCATCCAAAACATTGAATGATAATGGAAAAAATGGCACTCTAGTGCAGAACACTTGTATTGGTTTCCTTAATAAACAAAGATTGAAGGACGTTGCAACGTGTACCTGGCTGTTTTGCAATTAAAAATCAGAGCACCGTGTTTTTTCCATGACATTTTTTCAATGCATGATTTTTTCTTTCATAAGAGAGGTATCGATACAAAGCATCTCATTATCCATGTGCTTGATTGAAGACAACTGTTAGTTCCGAATTAAAGGTGAGTACGTACAATGCTCCATGACTTGTCAGGTTATAATCCTCGTACCATAGAACTGATTTCTACAATTTTATACCAGATCATCGAGCAGAGAGAACAAACATTTATCCATTAGCAAAGTAAGAATAGAACAGCCGGTATTGTATGAAGCAGCGGCGGCACACAACATCTCCTTGTTTATCCTTGGATACTCGCCCTGACTCTCGTACCTAGGTACCCTACAAGATGAAGCGGAGAAAGATGAACTGAGAGCTGCTGGAGTTAGAGATCAAGGAAGAGCGGCACTGTAGCAGCGACAGCGCAACGTCAACACGATACGGAGACTGGAGACAAATGGCACCTTAAGGATTTTGTTGTAATTTTCATTTTTATTAAGGTGCTTTATAATGTTTGATGAGTCTTACAATGCTAGGATCCTTTTCGCAAAAAAGGAGGTCCTTTTTACGCAAGACATAAAGGACTATGAAGAGCTATGCTTAGACTTAACCTGATCGATTTCGACAATCAATCATGGGCCATCGAGGAAGCTAGCCCAACAGTTGAACACGCCTCCTTCTCTTGCCAGCGAGCCACAACTACCTCATCCCCCTTATCCCCTCTATGTCTTTGAACCGTTGATGCCACTATATCATCCCCCTCATCACCCGCCATCGCAATTGCTCTATAGGGTGTTGTTATGCCTGCCATGGTCACTGGAATAATCACACCAAAATAGCAAAAATCATAAATAAACTTCACACAATAGGAATCCAATTTGAACGTAATAAGAAGAAGAAAAAAAAACTATGAACAACAGGTGTGGAATAAGCTAAAGTGACACAAAAACGAATCAGTCCAGCAGTCGATGGTTTCATATCAACGTCACAAGATTGTTTGGAAGTCATCCACCATGTGAGCAATTCCTATTCAGAGATCGTGATTGATGAGCATGGCAAACCCTAAAAAAGAGCAACAGTAACTCAGCTTGGTATATACAAAAGCATCATCGACATTACATGAATGAAGAAGTATGGCGAGGACCAAGAAACTGAGCAACAAAAATAGCAGGCAACATCGAGAGGTGATGGAAGGGTGGTAGAAAAATGATTATGCGCAGCCTAATACATAAACAGACTGAACAGTTGAACAATTGCGGACACATTGTAGCCGAGCATTAATCGACATCATTATAGGAGGAGACCGTCAATATTGTCTTACCATGATTACGTCGCCGTTGATGGTTTCAGGTCACGAGTTAGAGTAAGTACAATAAGATCCAATCAACATGCTATAAGACATAAAATATTATGTTCTTGCTTAGTTGGATAAGAGAGATTAGGCGAGAGAAGGGAACTGGGCTTTCATGCAAGAGCCAGGCTAGCACATGCTGCTAGGCACTTTGTGAACCTAAAAGGTGGGCCATATATTGTGAAAGTACTACACTTTTATAGTCCATAATTGTACATGCTAGCTATATGTTAACTACAAATGACGTGTCAAACTACTATAGCCGGCTTCCGGCTACACTATTGTTCTTGCTCTTATGAGGCTTTACGAATGGCACGGAAACAAGACGATAGGGAAAGAACGGGCCTGGCTCATCGTTTATTGGCTCAAGATGGCGCATTAAGCCCAATTTTTTTTTGAAAGCCACCTTGGTTGGTTTAAGGAGTCCGTAGCAACCCTTTTCATTGGGGCCTAGCATCTCACGCGGAGCGACGCGTCAAATAACACCACGATGAGCATTGCGGGACAGCTGGGAAGATTAGGTGCGTCCATAGTTGAGAACTGGTGGATGTGTGTGCTGAAATAGATGTGAGAGGCCATAGGTGGATTGAGTTATATTGTTTTTTTAGGGAAGATGAGTTATATTGTTACTCAATAGAGAGAAATATATCGTTTGTTTATTGCCATAGGTACTAGTTGAGTGCCCGTGCGTTGCTACGGATCCCATTTTTTTCACGCCACATGTAAACACCACCACGATGCATACTAAAATTCATGTCTATACAAAACATATTTACATAATAAAATTTTCTTTGAAATACCAGTTGGAGTGATTTATCTATCAGTCTTCCATCTCCACCACAATGTCTGTGATGCATCTTGTCAGTACCTCTAAAGATCAGTACTACATCTGTTAATAAAAAAGAGGCAGAGATTTATCTAAATTTAGATGTATCTAAACGCTTTTTAGTTTATAGATACATCTGAATTTAAATAAATCTCCGACATTCAGCTGTTAAACCCTGTGATACTGGAACATGGTGAAATTTAGTTCAGGCGGATCACCATCACACGCATACCTTTTGTCAGGTTTCTTTCGCTTCGCTGTCCTCTAAAAACTTGTAATGACCCCCCTGCATACTTGTTCTTATGGTTCACAAAAATATTGAGGCTGGCGTAATCCCGCTGTAGTTCCGGTCAAAAACAAGTTAGTAGAGACGACCACAAAATGGATCAAACGTACACAGGTATTCCTCCCGTTTCCAGCAATCTTACAGTCCAATTCAACATGCCTTGCATATGATGCAATTTACAAGTGAATGTGAGCTAATACACATCTTGAGTTCCTGGCCAATCACAATGCAATGCTTATTACTCACGGCATTTGTAGCTCCATCAGTCATTGTGTTCGTTAAGTCTTTGAATGGGGAACACCCCACAACTTTTTTTGTGAAGAATTTTCCATCAACGAGTCAATATAAAACCTGCCAAACTTAAAATATATAAGAACCCTATGAAATATCTTGATACCTAAAACAGAAGCTTCATAATTACGTGAGTCTCAAAAGAAATTGGAAATGGCGAAGTAGCATGGAAAATTGCAATTGTGAAGGAATGCAGATGTAGGGGGGAATGGTATATTTTATACAATCCATGAAAACCAGATTATTTTCATCTTCTAGTTGCACAACTTACATGTCCTAGAAGCGAGCCTGATGTTCAGCTTCTCAATTCATGTTGGTAGTAAAACCTCATCCATACCCCCAGCTTTCTTAGATTCTCATACAGAAAGTGCACAAAAAATAGTCATACAAAATACCGTTCAGGAATTGGAATATTTTCTAAGCACCACTATACACTAATGACAGAACCAATACATACTACACCACTGCACTATTTGGATATAGACCAGTAAAGAAGTGGAATCGATCGAAGAATGTAAGTAAATTACCACCATGAACACAACAATGCAATAGGGGAAGTTAATATAGGAAGCATACCTTGAGCGTCAGGTAGCAGCGTCAGCCGTCAGGGTGCCGGTGCCGGTCAGGCGTCGGGGTGGAGGTAGCGGGGTAGCTGCGGCGCCACCGATCATCCTCTCCAAACCGCCAAGGTCGCAACAGCCGTCAATGCGCACATTAATATTTTGTCAAATAAGTCGACCACAATATAGGCTTAGTTTTCATCGCATAGCTATGAACATGAAAGCATTTTCTCCATCCCCTCCGCCACCATGTGCATCATTTCTCCTTCTCTGCCCCCATCCTGCAAAAAATCAGTGTGCTTGTTGATATGGTTTTAAAATTTTAGTACAAGCGCAACAACCTATCAAATAAAGGTATCGACTATTATTAAATTGGCAAAATATAAAAACTGAAATCCTTTGCTAATACCTATATTTGAATGGACAGAATTTGAAGAAAAAAAAGATTGATGAATAATCTTTCTTATGCTAAATTAGTTATTGATCTCCTAAGTAAACCAAATCTAAAAGGCATACTTGAATGAGGACGTTTGGTTGGAAGATGAGGAAACACATACCTTAGAGAACAAATAAAATGTGAGGAGGCGGAGGATTTGTTAGCTCTTGTGGCTTTTCAGTCACATGACGATGAGAGGACTTCTGGTGATGGGCGATTGTGTCAGCACACTGAAAATTAACATTACATAAATACCATGTATTCTAGATGGCTTTATATACATATGTAGCTGATACAAAAGAGACAGAGAGACATTGTAAAACCTCTTACCTCAACCTTCTCCCATGACTGAATGCGTACGTGAAGTAGCAGCACAGGTTTGATCTTCCAATTCGATTGGGCATTTTCTTTGCCCAGAAATTATATGCCGACACGGATTAAGAAATGGAAATAGAACTCAAAACCCAACCACAGGACTGAAAATCCAATATGCACAACACTATCCATGATGTGAGCTCAAGATTGTATCTACACTTTAAGTACACATACTTGACCTTGAATTTGAAGTTTCGGACTTGAAAGGTTGAACTCAATGACACGACCTCCAGATAAAGAGCTCATCTCAGCTGATCTGAACACAACAATGTAATACCCAGTCTGCGGGGCCGCGCACACTGCCCGGCCTCCACCGCTGCACACCTGGCCACACTGTCTCCTGGGACACCTCGTGTGCCTCCGCCATTTTCCTCTTCCCCTGGATCACGCTCAGCAACCCCAGCACCACAGCGGTCTATCTTGCCCACCGAAATAGCAAATCATCGCACAAACCTTATTAATCTTTGTTAACCATCAACGGGGTCATCTCCAGGAATACGTAAAAGATTGATAGCGCAACCCACGACGGCCTTTTTCCTGACGAGGTAACCATCCTAGATTCCCCATCGAGAGGCACCAAACTTCTGAGGCTGTTCATGGGAACCTTTACCTCAACCCGGCTGCTGTATTTGTGCCGCCGCCACGGGTCCCTGCTCCATAGGCCACTGCTCGCTCCGAGCCGCTCGACCCCTTCCTCTACCACCCTCCTTACGGTCCCAATCAACCGCACCGAGTCCGCGCCCGATATTGGGGAGAGTCCCAGCGTAGGGGAGGAGGACATGGAGGTGCTCGTTGATGTCGATGCCGCCGAGATTGACGAGTTTTTGGGCGGGCCAGAGAGTCCGCGCCGGAGACCGAGGAAAGGCCAGGCGGAGGCGAGGAGAACGTGGAGGTGCTCGCGGATGTCAAAGCCACCGGGATCGACGACGCGGGCCGGTGGAGGAGAGGCCGGGCGGATGGGAGAAGGACGTGGAGGTGCTCGCTGATGTCGTGGGATGCGTGGGGACGAGCGAAACGTTTCGTTGGGCTTGCTTCGCCCCCACACCATGCGAACGATTGAGGACGGAACGCCTTCCTTTCCATTCAAATTGTTCCCATAATCCCATCACATTCGTTTGCAAAAATAAAGAGGGATCACATTCTGATTTTTTGGGAGATAGCCTTCCTTTCCGTCCAGATTGTTCCCATTTTTTGTGAAATAACCTTCCTTAATGCAAAACCAGGGGATCATGACCTGAGTGTTAATTGAAAAGATGGGATCATGTCTCGATTTTGTTTAGCACCGACGGTAGGATAGACATTGAGTATATTGGACGGACGAGATGCTTTTAATGATGACCACCAAAGTGCGTTGAGTGTCAAACGACCAACTCCCATTTAATAGTAAAGATTAGTTTCACGCATTTGGCTATGCATGCCTTTGGGGTCAAATGAACTTCATATGTGTGGATTTTTTTTTGATCCATATATATGGAGCTAGGAAGCAATGTGAAAATATAAAATTTTGATTTGATTTCTTTGACAACATAATACCCATTGATTCATTAGTTATATTGTCACATCATAAACCAAAAGAGGTATTACGGAAGGAAGATGATCATGAAGCTAGACGGGTTGATTTGAACCCTTCGCTAGCCCAACAAGTTCATGTACAACATCATTCGCTTCCATAAATTCATGGTCAAAATGTATATTTACAAAATTGCTACATATAGATGATAGCAATCGCTCAAATGTAGTTGCTGCAAGACCATGTGAATTGGCATCATTCTATCCAAACAACCCGATCCAAAAACTATTTTGTTTCATCCAACTGATTAATTGAGAATGCTAAATTGCATTCTCTAGAGCATTCGTTTCGGCTGTCGGTTCATGGGACCTCAGACACAACCACTCTTATTGGACCTAGAGTTCTAGAGAGCCTCAGAGTAACCCATCAGCACTCCACTACTTCGATGTGAAACTGAGCAACGTCGTTGCTGCTTAGTCCCGTGCACGAAATGTTATTTCTTCCCTAATGTCTCCTATTCCTAGAGAAGACGTATGATTACCATACTTCACTAGTTTATATGTCCTTCATTTTTCTAATGTTGTACTGGTGCCTGGGCATTATTTTTTACCCCTTCTACACCTTACTCCTCCTTCAAAAATATGTTTGTGTCTTGCTTTGAGGATTTGGAAAACCAACTAGTAACACAAGGTGCAATGGAGACTGGTTGTGGCTCTTGATATACTAGTCAAATATATATATGAACTCTGATGATAGTATCCCGCACACGTATTATTGCTTGGTAGGTATATAATTGATCGGTTTTGAAAACGCTTCTGATGACAAGGACAACACAACCAATGTGTGCAATCAAAGTGCGACCAATTGTGTTATCTTCCTCGATTCCTACCAACGAGAACCCTTGGATCAATTTAACGTTTGCAAATATGTCTTTTTTTTTTCTTTCAAAACACTACTGGAAGAGAAGTAATTCAGGTTCAGCAACATCTCAAATCATATCATTATAATGATACTACCAAATCAGTATGGATTTTCTGACATATCTTAAAATATGATTTGGATATTATGGTTCTAATCAAGTCTTGGTTGCAAGCCTTGTTCCCGGTGAAGTTTGTACCCTTTTTTTCGATAAAGGTGAAGCTTGTACCTCAGATCAATATCTCTTCTTCCAACATCTCCTCACCCGAGCTAGTTGAACTTGTGCTTGTCAAGTAGGCCATCACGCTTCCCCTTTGGCACGAACCATGGAGTGGGCAACGCGAGCTTCTCTCTTTCATCTAGTCGTCGATGGCACCACCACGACGACCAGCAAGTCATTGCTGACGAAATCCAGAACTACGAGTCATTGCGTCCCCTAGCAAAGGATGAGTGGTGACGTTGACAAAAGCTACCTCCCAGTTCAGTTGCGATGAAACCATCAAAGTGATGTCTAGCTCTGAGCAGCAAAATGTATTTCTTCCCCAACGTCTCCTATTCACATAGCAGATTAACTACACCCATTCTTTTTGTTGTTGTATTGGTAGGTGTGCTTCATATGTTTTCCTTGTGCACCCTACTCACTCATTCTCCTCGTTCAAGCACATGTTTGCGGGTGGCTAGACAAACTAACAAACAACAAGGCACATGGGAGACTCGTGGTGATGGTTGATACTTGCGAAATAAATAGTGGTGCTATCTCTCATGATGGTATCTTCCGTCTAGGACTCTGTTCGTTTTCCTGAAATGCAGAAAGAAAGGAAAGTTTTGGCTCGAGGCTCAATCCACTCACCACGATCGTGGCACGGCGTCTCTTGTCTTGTCTTGTCGTCGTGTCGTGTCGTGTCAAGACGAGCGAGGGGGAGGAGCGCGCGTGTACCACTCATCTTCTCACTCACTTACTAGTGGTGGAACAAGCCACCTTATAAGGTGGTCTAACTTCCTCCCAACTTTCCATGTGGGATTAAACTTCTCACCTCTTGCCACTTCCTAGCTGCCACCAACTTGGACTCAAACTCACATGGGCTACCACTATGTGGGTTTTGAGTTTTATAGGGAAATCTGAAATCTAATTTGGGCCACTTCATATGGGCCCAATATTTCAACACTTTTCTCCATCCTTCTTCTTTGTCAATTAGCATATCCTCTATTATTTTGTATGTTTCTACTACCCCTTCTTTTTGTATGAAATTACGGTCACAGTACATAATGTTTGTTATCCTGATGAAACTCTTTGAACTTCAAATTTGTATAGACTGATTGAAACTGTTGCTCGATGTCAAAGTGTGTGATACAATTGACGTAGGCATTACCCTTCGGGTAACCAGTATTGCTCTACCCTGCACGGTCCAACTGGAGGCCCATGAAGAAACCCGATGGCGAGATGGGCTACTAGGGCGGTGCGGCAGAAGATTACGTGGAGAACAAGGCAGAAAAGAAGTCGAACAAGGAAAGATTGGAGATAGATCTACTGTAAACCTACTCGTACTCGATTAGACCTCTCGGGACCTGGCCACCTATATAAAGGCCAGGAGAGGGGCTATCGAAGGACACAATCAATCTTAGCAATACTAGCCAACAGAAGCGTAGAACTAGGTTACCCTAGCAACCAGCATCTCGACGAGATCACAGCCGAACTATTCGGTACCCCATTGTAACCTGTTTTCATCATAATCAAAGAACGGACGAGCGGGACGTAAGGGTTTTACCTCATCGAGGGCCCCGAACTCGGGGAAATCGCTTCTCCCCGCTTGTCCGTGAACCGATGTCTCGTGTCGGCTTACGGGATTCCATCAACCCTAAGCCCCTATCGGAGGGCATTGCCGAGGAGCACCCTCGACAATTGGCGCCATCCGTGGGAACCCCGTCGGCACAAGGCAGGGCATCGGCAGATCCGATCATGACGCCGGCGGCTTCGCCGGCAGCTTCATCGCCAGCTTCGTCAACACCGTCGTCACCAATCTCGGGAAGCCCGATTCGATTCGGCTCCTACGAGTTTACTCCACACGGCGATTCCTCCCGCTCGAACTTCTCAGATCTACAAGGGAACATGGAGATGACCTTCGGCAGCGTCCACTACAACGTCAACACAGAGGGAATCCTTCGATTGCTGGAATCCCCCACTTCCGGATCGACGGGTTCAAGCGCGTCACTCGATCTGTCGGCTGGACTGACGGGATCGACGTGCTCACCCGTGCCCTCGGCTCCCCGCTCGGTGTCCTCCATGTCGGTAGGGTCGGATGACTCCTCATCCTCGAAACTAACTTCGTACTACTGCCTGAACTGCGACACCAGGCACGGGCTGGGATCAAGCGACACGCCGTTCATCTGCAACGCCCAGTATTCATCGGGAGAGGACAGTATCGACAGCATCATCCAGGGAACCACCCGAAGAACGGCACACCATCAGGTTTATGTCGCCAATAACACGGGAAACGCAAGGCGCGAGAGGAGGCGAGGACCATACCCCCGTTCCGAGTAGAAGGGCAAGTTTTGAAAACGAGCGCCAGCAACCGCGACAGCGATTACACCATCGCGGATGAGGAGTGGGCGGCAGCAAGGGAAACAGTACTCAACAACACGCCGCTCCCCGCAGGAACTTCAGTTGGAACCCTCAATGCTTACCGTTCCATACTAGAAAAAAACCGGGAGCACCTGCCGAAAGAGCAAGCCACCCTCGAAAGACGCCTATCTGCGGCAGATCGATCCAGCGAACAGCGAAGGGGCTCGCAAGGGAGCGCCTCCCGAAACACTCACGGAACAGGCAAGAACCGGTCAAGACTATCCAGGCTCTCAGAAGATGACGCCAGAGAAATAACGTCGAATCTCACCAAATCCTTTATGACTATGGATACCGCCGGCATGCCACGGCCAAAAACCGTTGCTGGAGCAACGGCCAACCTCGCCGCATACCTCATCAACCAACGCCCTGAAGGATCCATGGCTCAAGCTCATCGAGGTGCCCTGGAGAGTCTCGCAATATTGGGGAACATCCTAGCCCCGCCAAAAGAAAGGACCACCATCCAAGGCAGTGGGTCAAAACATCATGCGAGAGATGCTCGAGACGAAATCACCCAGAGTAGGATCGACAAAGCAAGGCGGTGACGCGCCGCTAGGAAGGACGACGACAGCGATTCTTCGGATGAAGACCAGGAGTACGACGGCGAGCTCAGGGGAGCCGACTGTCTAAGTTACAAGATCCGCGAAACGATGCCGCCCGAAAAATTCAAGCCTACCCCTACCGACGCCGCCAAGTACGATGGGCAGCAAGAACCAAGATCCTGGATAGACGACTACCTGCAGACTGTGATCCTGCACAAAGGAAACCAGATAGCAGCAATGCAATATTTACAGCTTTACTTGAAGGATTCAACACGGGCCTGGCTAAGGGGGCTGCCGAAAGGTTCTGTTAAATCATGGGATGACCTAGTAGATGCCTTCGTCGCCAACTTCCAAGCAACATACAAGAGGCCCGTCGGGATCGAAGAGCTGCGGAATTGCCGCCAGAAGCAGAAGGAATCGATGCGTTCATACATCGGGAGATTCACAAAACTCATGAACGCCGCTGAAGACGTATCTGTCGACAGAGCAATCGACGCTTTTAGCGACGGCGTTCAGTGAGAAAGCTACATAGAGGAACTTGGGCGCAAAAAGCCGAAAACCATAACCAGGTTAATGGAAATCGCCAACAGCTGGGCCGATGGCGAAGACAACGTTCGAAGGCCACGACAACGCAGCGACGATGAAGAAGATGACCAGCCGAAACACGATTCGGGTGGCCGTAGGGATCGCAACAAGAGAAGGAAGAACCGCAGTTACGATGACAACAACTTGGTGGCCGCGAGGCTACTCGATCGGCGGGGCGATCGGTATGATGACGAGGCGAGACGATCGACGGGACGGTAATCGGAGCAACTCCGGGAACCGTGGCAACTATAAACCACGACAACGAGAGAGCACCCGAACTTCCCTACGCCGAGCGAGATCAACGCCCCATGCTACCTCGCATTCATATACCGATTCCAAGGATGGTAAAATAAAGTCTAGCCACCTCGCTCGGGACTCGTCGGCGGTTCATCGATATGCATAAACTCATCCAGCGAGCGGGCCGACAACAGCTACCACCACCGCCGCCACCCCCACCACAACATCGAGGTCCGAGCAAGCTCAACCTCATCAACCCAACGAGGCATTTCCACCACCACGAGGGCAGATGAGCATGATCCATAGGACAGGTGTCTCGAAAGAGAGATGAAGAAACTCACCCCGAGAGATCAACTTGGCGAGAAAGCATCATGGCAAACATCCACGAGTACGTCGAATGGTCCTCTCAGAACATTAAGTTCAGTCGAGCAGATCACCCGATGACCATACCAAAACCAGGGCACGCTGCCTTGGTAGTCAAAGCACAAATTGGGGGGTTCAAGATGAGCAAAGTTTTCATGGATGGTGGAAGCGGGCTAAACCTGATATTTGTCGACACAATTAGAAGTATGGGGATCACCATGAACATGTTGGAAGAAACAGACACACCGCTTCCACGGGATCCTTCCAACCGCACCGGGCTACTCTCTTGGCAAAGTCTACTCGAATGTCATCTTCGGCAGTGGCCGACAATTTCAGGAAGGAGAAGATCGAGTTTGAAGTGGTGAACTGGGAGTCACAGTATCACGCTATACTCGGGAGACCAGCGTATGCCAAGTTCATGGTTGTGCCGCATTATGCCTACCTCAAGCTGAAAATGCCTGGGAACAACGGGACAAACATCACAGTCTATGGAAGTTTCTCACTCTCGGACAATTGTGATCGCGTCTTTCAGAGGATTGCTGTAAAGTTCGGGTCACAGCAAGAAATCGTCGATCCTCCGCCCAAGCTTTCTATACGAGAAATTAAGGAAGAAAACGATGGCAGGGACGCCAAGAAGAATTCAGCCGCTCTCACCCTTAAAGCTTCGACAGCAGAAGCTTCGGCAGCAGGAGCCTCGGCAGCAAAGGGATCGGCGGCTGATGGCACAGAAGGCTTAGGAGATAGCAAGACGATGGCAATCACCGCCCAAACCCACGACGAAACCAAGCAACGTTGCGGCAATCATCGACGCGAGTGAAGAAGCCAGAAGAGGAGAAGAACCCCTTCCGTACCTAAGCAGTCTACTAGCCTTTACTCTCTTTTCTCCTTTACTTTAAACAGGGCTTCCCCTTTTCCGCCCTCCAGCATCGTGCTTACCTTATTAATACGAACTTAAGCCTTATTTCCTTGCTAAGCATTGCAGTAACGACAAACTTCTAAGCCCCATCACTATGCAGACATAGTACAAGGTAGAAGATCGCGCTCCAAAAAAGCCTCTACGAGTGCTAAAGGATGTTCACCTTTTCCTCCGCTATAGATGCCTCTACGAGTGCCGTAAATAGCAAGAATTTGGAAATACATACAAACAACAACCCACGTTCGATATTTTACTTATGGAAATATCAAAGGAACAACGGGCTCATCGGCAGAATCACTACACCCGAAATATTCGGGAGTGCTCGTCGAAATTTAAAACGGTTGAAAGCAAAGTTGCGCATACAACAGGTCTAGCAAGACCTGCAACACGAGCTGATCACTCAAATGATTTGCTAACCAACCAATATACATGCATTTAAACGAGCAACTAAGATTCGCTAAAGACAAAACTTGCCAACGGCAATACCATGGTAAAAGTACATACACATGTACCTACCGAATAAAAAGGCGTCATAAATCCAAACACTTGGATAAAATAGCCAAATTGTCTATTTACAAAACGGACATTTAAACCTTGAAATCATCCTTGCGAAGTTTCTCCTTCTTCAGGTACCCTTGAGTTCTCCTCGAGTCTATCGACAATTATGTTGGCAGGCAACAATACCTTCGGATACAGTGCCTCCAAATCTCCAGTCGCGTTGGCAATCGACAGCAAACCTGCCGAAGGATAGCGGGCAAGCACAAGGGCAAGTGTAAACCTGGCCCCTGCAAAAACTTGCGAACGTACCAAGTCTCGAATCTTCTTGGCATTACCAAATTCAGACATCAAAGTAAGGAGCGTCGGGGGAACTGCGTTCAAAGGGAACATCGTCTTCCAAACAACTCTCATAGCTTTGTAACATTTATCAAAGAAGTTGTGGACCTGCTGAACCCGATCCTGAAATTGCGCGACAGCCGAAGCCTTCGAGTGCTCCCGCCGGAAGATCTCTTCGGCCGAGGACAGCTGAGTTAATGCATTCACACGCTCGTGGATCCGTTTGTTCTCCTCTGCACGGTTCAGAGCTATGACTGGCACAGAAGTAGGCAAAGGATCAGATAAGATTCTATCAATCAAAGGGCACAGAGATCAAAGGACTCACAGTTCAAGCTTTCGGTAGCCTTATGAAGCTCAGTAAGAGCATACCGCTCTACGACGGCTGCAATCTCGCTCTTCATGTTGACAATTGCAGCCAAGGCGTAAGTGCTACGCAGGTCCTTTTCCATCTGCGTGATTCGGTCCTTCATTCGTTGGACCCGATCACCTTCGGGAAGAACGCCCGAAGACTCATCAACAAACGAGGGCACCGAGAAAACCTGCAGGCAACAGCGTCAAAAGGATGATGGTTATGGGCAAATCAAGCATCCAATGTAACTACCATCGGGAGAGGAACAAGAAATTCCTATCAGAAGAAGTACAAACGAAGATATTATGACAAAAGTACGCTGACAACATTGCCAGCATAGTGATCATTACAAACTTGGGTTCTCGCAACAGAATAATGTTTCATACTAGTCCAAGGATAAAATTGTTACAACAATCAAGGAGCACTGAGTCCGAGTCGACAGGTCGGGGCCAACCGATGCCTTTCCGACGAAACTAAATCAAGGAGCTAGCGAGCACAAGTACGGGCGGATGCTGTAAAAGCGCTTAAGTTAACAAGTCGCCCATCTTTCTCTTTCGGCAGTTCCTTAGTCATTTCTTCAATGTCAGCCTTAAAGCCGTAACCCATCATAAGTTGGAAGGCAAGGAGGGCACCATAGGTACGTGAGGTGCGCTTGAATACCTCGATGACCTCCTTAGTGTCGACTGCTAAGGCATCAATCAGCTGCCCCAGAGTCTTCTCCTGCTTGGCCTTGGGGAATATCATTGAATGCATTCGCGCCAGAGCACCCTTTCCCTTGTCAAGAACCTCCCGGGAAAGCTGGTGGGTGGCGAGAACCATTGACACACCATTCGCCGGGGAGTTGCTTGGAACCTTGTCCAAAGCGATGAGCGGGGATGTCGGCGGCTTCGCAAAGAAATTAAAGGGAATCGTTGACGAAGAAACGGATTCGTAAAAGTGGTAATCTACAAGAGATGAAGGGACTTACCAAGCGGGGCCGGAGCGAGCGACGGAGGAGTTCATCCTTTTACGCCGCCCGAGCTTCCTCCTCCTTCGGCCTCTCCTTCGGCTTGTTCAGTTCTTCTTTCGGGAGTCGACCTCTCGGCGAGCCATGGCGGCCTTTTTGATGGCGCCATCCAGCTTTGAAGAGGAAGACTTAGCCTCCTCCTGCAGCCGAATTTTGTCCGCCTCCAGAGAGGTGAATTGAGAGGCGAAAGCCTCTAAAGACGATATCACGCCTCGTAGATCCTTGAAGAAAGGGAATGTTTTACAAAGATCATTAGGCAAAGACACATCCCAGAAGATTCTTGTTAAAATTGACAAAGACTTACAGAAGGAGGAGCTGTGGCAGCAGCAGGAGCATCCTTCCCTCTAGAAAGGGAGGAGGCAGTTGATGCTTGCGCCGCGGGAGCCGCCTTAGGAGCCGAAGCTTCGGAAGCTGCGGCGGCCGGTGAGACAGCATCAGATCTGGCCCTCTTAGGTGGAGGCTCAATGAGATCATCGTCACTACAAGGAAGGTTTGATCGACTAAGTTATGAGAAAAATATGAAAAGACCAAGGAGCTGAAAATAGTAAGAAGAAGAAAAACACTTACATATCAAGGAGATCGTCTTCATCGGCAAAGCCGCCGATTGACCTCTTTGTAGGTGGAGCCACGATCTCCTCCGCGGCTGCATTAACAAAGGCATCGTGATCAGCGTCATCATCACGCACCGATCCCTCCGTGTCGCAAGTGTCATCGGGCTGATGGGGGAGATTGGTGTGGCGAGTCTCGGAATCTATCAAGTCATCGCTTGTTGGGTTTTTATGCTCGACGATGACGAGAGTCAACAGGTTCTGAAGAACCTTTTCCTTCGGAAGTATTATTTGGCAAGTTGTGAAAATCCCCGGAAGCTACGAGGTCGCAGTAGAAGAAAAGATGAATGAGAATAACGATGAATCTTGTTGATTAAGTAAATAGCAAGCATAAGAAGAATCCGAGGAGGGAAATTACCTCTCGGTGGTGGATGATCGGCATCGAAAGGAGTATACGGGGACAACAAGGGGATTGAGTCTTCTTGATCGTAGGAAGTAAGGCGACGGACTTCATCAAGCAGTTCTTTTGCCGACATGACTCGGCAGCGTTAGTCTCGGTCTCATCCTTTGGACCCGAATACAACCACATTGGACGGATTCTAGCCATAACTGGTTGGACTCGACGTTTCAAGAACACTGCCGCTACCTCAGTACCAACCATGGTTTTGCCATCAGCTTCTTTAATCCGAAGAAATCTAGCAAATAGTTTGTCGGCAGCTACTTTTTCGTCGGGAGAAAGAACATTCTTCCAGGAATTCTTAGGCTTGGCTTCAAGGGCATCGACAAAGCAGGGGAGCTGAGATTCGGGTGATAAATAATCCTTGATATAGAACCACTTCAATATCCACCCTTGCACGAACTCTCTCATTGGGAAATTGAAGTAGTTAACATCCGAACGAGCTACAAATCCCACTCCTCCGGTGACAAAAGATCCGTTACTACTGATGTATCTTTTCACATAGAAGATCTTTTTCCACAACCCAAAATGAGGCTCAACGCCCAGATATGCTTCGCAGAGGGTGATAAACACAACAACGTGGAGGATTGAGTTGGGAGTGAGTTGCCATAACTGGATTTCGTAAGTTCGCAAAAGATGGAGGAGGAATTCGTGGACGGGAAGCGAAAGACCTCGGTATAAGAACGATAAGAACATCACGGTAAAACCGGCAGGGGGATTAGGTCGAGAAATCGCACCTGGAAAGATCACATTCCCCTCATCGGAGGAGATCAATCCCAGGCTTCGGGATATTTTTTCGTCACGCTTGGTGACGGTAGAGGCTGTCCAATCTCCAGGCCTAGCTGCTGAACTTGGTGGCGCCATCGGCGCTGGAGCTGGGGGAGGAGCGCCAGGCGCGCCTTCCTTCGAAAGGATCGAGGAAGATTTGGCGGCGGCACCACCACCCGTGGAACTGGCGGCGGCGCTAGGGTTCTTCTTCTTCACCATTGTCAGATCTAGGAGAAATCGGGAGACAGTGGTGGCGGCGCGAGCGGTTGTGAACAGGAGAAGAAGAAGAATAGCGAAGGACTGAATGAAGGAGAATGCTAGGGATTTCTATCTCTTGGGGAACTTAAGGAAGGCTTCACATTGTTAATGGGCCTTTTCTCCAGTTAATGGTTGCGGAAATCGAGGAGGTGCCTCGCTAACCGTGCAAAGAGGAGCAGGAATTGCTCGAAAACGGAGGCTGCGCAGTGTTGCGTCTTATCGGTCAAAATCAAGGGAACGAAAAACGACATCAATGACGTCATGAGGAATGATTGCATGTGAAGAGATAAGAAAGTATCGGGTGATAAACTTGAGCCTACGCACGGATTGCGAGCATCCGCACCTAGGCTCGGGGGCTACTACCATCGGGAGCGCTGGCGCGCACCCGATAAAATAAAGATTCGAAGGAAAGACGTGACTCGAGTCTGCACCTGGACGTGAACGCCCGTGCCCAGACTCGGGGGCTACTACCATCGGGAGCGCTGAACACGCACCCGATAAAACTTTTTTCGCACTCCAGGATCATGCCCGGGGACTTGATTCTGTGTAGGGTAACGTTGTTTTGCCATCGGCAATTAACCAACAAAAGTTGGGCACGTTATTCATTATCCCTCGCATGAAGAAAATGTATCGGATGGTCTACAAAGACTTGCAAGAAAAACTTTGGCAGGAGAAGATGTTCGAGTAGTACAACTTGAGTCTACGCACGGATTGCAAGCATCCGTACCTAGACTCGGGGGCTACTCCCATCGGGAGCGCTGACGCGCACCCGATAGAAGATAGAAGAAAGGCAAGGATGATCGAGGAGAAGAACTTCGGAAGAAGATATGCTTTAGTCTCTACCCGAACTATGTTCGGCTAGACACTCGGGGGCTACTGACGTAGGCATTACCCTTCGGGTAACCAGTATTGCTCTACCCTGCACGGTCCAACTGGAGGCCCATGAAGGAACCCGATGGCGAGATGGGCTACTAGGGCGGTGCGGCAGAAGATTACGTGGAGAACAAGGCAGAAAAGAAGCCGAACAAGGAAAGATTGGAGATAGATCTACTGTAAACCTACTCGTACTCGATTAGACCTCTCGGGACCTGGCCACCTATATAAAGGCCAGGAGAGGGGCTATCGAAGGACACAATCAATCTTAGCAATACTAGCCAACAGAAGCGTAGAACTAGGTTACCCTAGCAACCAGCATCTCGACGAGATCACAGCCGAACTATTCGGCACCCCATTGTAACCTGTTTTCATCATAATCAAAGAACAGGACAGGCAGGACGTAAGGTTTACCTCATCGAGGGCCCCGAACCTGGGTAAATCGCTCTCCCCGCTTGTCTGTGAACCGATGTCTCGTGTCAGCTTACATGATTCCATCAACCCTAAGCCCCTATCGGAGGGCATTGCCGAGGAGCACCCTCGACAACAATATATGGTTGAATGGAAAGAATTAAATCAGCAAGCATCTCTTTCTCAACTTTATCACGAAGAGCATTCTCATATTGGATGGTAAAATGCTTCAATGTTGTCTTGGCAGCAACATACTCATCAAAGAATGCATGCATACTCTCACTACGTTGTGTAGTGGACATACCCGCCCAAAAGGTATCTTTCAGAAATGTTGGAACCCAACGTTGCCGATTTTCATAGAGCCCTTTAAGCCATTCATTATTAGCAATATTATACCTCTCAAGCATACGCATCTAAGAATCTTCAAAATATTTAATTGTTAACGAATCATAAACTGCTTTGCCAATTGCAGTCTTGATGTACTCATATTCATCATATCCGCCTAACTTCTCAGGTATCTTCTTCATTACATTCCACAAGCACCACCTGTATCGACCATCTGGAAAAACTATTTCAACGGCATTCTGGATAGCTTTTGCTTGATCGGTCACAATAGCTTTTGGTTTACGATTTAACATACATGCTAGCCATGCTTGAAATAACCAAAAAAATGTTGGAGTGTCTTCATTTGATAATAAAGCACATCCTAGAAACACGGATTGTCCATGATGATTCACTCAAAAAAAAACAAGCAAAAGACATATCATATTGTTGACCAAGTATGTGGTGTCGAAAGTTATGACGTCATCAAAGGAATCATATAGTGCTCTACTTCTTGCATCATCCCAAAATACATTCCTAAGTCTGGATTCATCATCAACATCCACGCCACTAATTTTTTTTGGATTGTCTCATTGCATTTTCACAAAATAGTGACGAACGGCCTCGGCATCACCACTTCCAAGTTTCAATCTTCTAGTTTTCTCTAGATAATTGCGACATTCTTTCTCACCAAAGGTAAAATTCTCATGGCCATCCACTGCCACAACAAGAGAATTGAAATTCTTGTTTACTCGTATTCCAGCCCGGTCATTCAACTCAAGCCTCCGCTTAACATTGTAGTCCAACCTTTTGTTGCATCTAAATAACCAAGATTTATGTGAACCGTAGAAATATGAAACTTTCCTTCCGGACCACAAAACAATATTAACTTTAGCTTTACATCTTAACCCAGCTGTTGGCTTTGGCTTCAATATATTTCTTGAGTTCTCGACTCAGTCTTACCATGATGAGAGCAACAAATGTTGAGGTACTTCTGTTATCACCAGAATTTGACCGAGTCAGAGGTGGGCCGCGATCAAGATGGACTTGAAGATATGTACATGGAAGAAATACGTGAATCGGCCTTGTGTACCAAGTTTGGGCTAGTTTGCCTGTGTATCTGTAACATATTAGATTACGAGTCGGTTAGGAGATAGAGTTTTACCCGTGCACGGTTAGGTGCACGCCTAAATTAGAAAGTCCCCTGGACTATAAATATGTATCTAGGGTTTATGGAATAAACAACAACCAACGTTCAACACAAACAAATCTCGGCGCATCGCCAACTCCTTCGTCTCGAGGGTTTCTCCGGTAAGCACCATGCTGCCTAGATCGCATCTTGCGATCTAGGCAGCACAAGCCTGCCCACGTTGTTCATGCGTTGCTCGTGCTGAAGCCTTTTTGATGGCGAGCAACGTAGTTATCTTAGATGTGTTAGGGTTAGCATTGTTCTTCGGATTACATGCTTTCGTTATGCGACCCTTGCACATCTAGCCGCCCTTACACCTATCTTAGGTGTAGGGGCGGCACCCCGCTTGATCATAGTTTAGTAGATCTGATCCGTTACGGTTGCTCCTTGTTTCATCAAGGATTAGTTTAACATCCGCACTAGTTAGGCCTTACAAAGGGTTGGAGGATCCAGCGGCGTGTAGGGTGACGTTTGCTAGCCCTAGAAAGGATGTTCCGGGATCAACCTCGTGTTGGTTTTTAGGCCCTGTCTAGGATCGGCTTACGGTCACCGTGCGCGAGCGCGAGGCCCAATCGTGAGTAGGATGATCCGATTATGCAGTGAAAACCCTAAATCGTCGTAGATCTAATCAACTTTATCTTGATCAAGCAGGACCACCATATATTCGGACACCTCGTCCGAATCATGGGTGGATCGGCTCTTTGAGCCGATTCACGAGATAACTCGAGAGCCGATCGAGGCTCGTATTTAATGTTTACGTGTATGCCATGCAGGAAACTAAGCGAGGCATCATCCACACCTTCCCGACCAGGTATAGGTCGGGTGGCACGCCCTTGTGATAAGCATCGGACGTGCGACCGGGGAGGCTTTGCGGGCCGTCGCTCCGAGGGACCGGGGCCAGCCGCAGCCCTAGTTGTTCCCGGCTCTACTGTGTTGCCCGTCTCCGCCCGCCAGGGGGTTTCTGACGTCAACACATTCTGGCACGCCCGGTGGGACGACCTTCGACATCCACCACATCGCCATCTACATCCGAGATGGCGGAAAGCACTCCGGTCAAGTACGAGGATCTGCCTGATGAACTCAAGAAGAAACATGACGAGATCAAGGCAACCCTCGAAGCCGAACTCATCGGCTCATTCCACCGAACCCGCTCCCATGGCGTCAGGTGGAAGGGTTTCACACCTGAAGGCGCACTCGATGGAGTGGACCTGTCCGCCCGTCAGAAGAACGCATCAGGTCGCTGCGGCAGGAAATCAACTACATGGTGGCTCATTCGCTGCACCGCCACTCTGAGAGCTTGGTGAACACTTTGGAGCGTGTCGCTCTGCGCGTGGTCCAGGAGATCATGAGCCACCGGTATTCTCCGTCGGGACCAGCTCTGGGGACTTTCAAAGGAGAGATGCCACTCCAGCCCCAGCCGTTCGCATGGGCAGCACCGGAACTGCCGAACTCATCGGCATACGTCGTCTACAAGATTGGTGGTGATCCTAGCGACTACCAATTCCTACCTGAGGCACCCAAGGAGATCCCGCACGGATACGCGTGCGCATACGTACCGGGATCGCAGCGCCCGGGCACTCTCGAACCAGGCTGCAACGGCAGGGGCCTGCGGGACGGCAGGAGGAACGTCGGGAGCCGATCCCGAGAAGCAAACGTGGCTAGCTAAGTACGCCACTCCGACAAACCTCCGAGCCCAGCTCCCGCGGTTGGCTTAGAACCGGAAAAGCAAGCATGGCTGGTTAAGTATGCCACCCCGGCGAATCTTCGTGGTTCGACACCTTCAGCCATCACAGCGGATCAGATTTGTGCAATCTCGAAAGATCAGTTTGGCATGATGCCGAAAAGGAAGACGTTCGGCTACACCAAGCCGTACCCCAACGACTACGAACCGATCCCGCTACCACCCAAATATCGGCTCCCGGACTTCACAAAGTTTAGTGGATCAGATGGTTCCAGCTCCATCGAGCATGTGAGCCGATATTTGGCACAAGCTGGGCACGATCTCGGCGTCGGACGAGCTGCGTGTGAGGTTCTTCGCACGATCCCTCACGGGATCGGCTTTCGGATGGTACACATCGCTGCCACCAAACTCCATCCGGACTTGGAAGCAATTGGAAGAGCAGTTCCATGAGCAATATCACTCAGAGGCTTCCGAGGCTGGCATTGCCGATCTAGCACAAGTACGACAGAAGCGCGGGGAAACAGTGTCAGAATACATCCAGCGCTTCAGGACCGTGAGGAACCGATGCTATTCGGTTCACGTGAATGAAAAAGAAGCGATCGAGTTGGCGGTGGTGGGTCTCTCATCATCGATCAAGGACGTGGCCTCCCAGCGGACTACCCTTCATTGGCGCACATGGTGCGTAAGGCTGCCGGCATATGAACAGCGCCACCGGATGTTTACCGGGATAAATTCAAGCGTGCGGTGACCCTGGTTGAGGCAGACGAGGATGAAGGTGCTGCGGGAGATCGAGAGGTAGCAGTGGCTGAATGGACTCGAGCGGCAGGCCCCGTGTCCTGCAAATGGGTGAAGCCACAAGGCCCTCCAAAAGGGTTCGACTTCGACGTGACCAAAACTGAGCAGATTTTTGATCTCTTGCTCACGGAGAAGCATATAAAGGTACCCGAAGGCCACAAGATCCCCACGGTGCAAGAGCTGAACGGAAAGCCATACTGCAAGTGGCATAACACGTTCACCCACACCACCAACGACTGCAGGGTGTGGCGGCAGCAGATCCAAATGGCAATAGAAAATGGACGGTTGATTTTCAACCAGTACGCCATGAAGGTCGACACACACCCCTTCCCCGCCGTTAACATGGTGGAGTACACTTACCATGGAGGGTGCCAGCCAGATTTCTCATGCAATATCAACATGGTAGGACCTCGGACACCACTGCGGTAAGGACGGAGATGAGGGCAGCTGCTCTCATAGCAAAGATACGAGAGGAAGCCGCTCCACGCGATCGGCTCCGCCAAGACGGCAAGCGCTACGTCACAGAGGGAGAAGTGAAGAACATAAGATATCAACGACCTCTCTCTGATCACCTCCTCAGCAAGTATGTGAGTCAGTATGACCAACGCCGGCGACACAACGACGATGATGAAGAAGATCGTCTGGCCAGGGACGACAGGAGACGTCGTCGGCATGATCACAACAAGGAGCGATGCGAGCGCCACGCCAAGGAGAAGTCGAGGGAGCAAGACGACGAGGATAGGGCACTCGGGACCTGTCCCTTCTTCGGACACTCGCTGGGATTCAGGAATGAGCCGATTGCCCACAATCGGCAATTGCCCAGAATGCAACCAGAAGAAGAAGGAGACAGCCAACGTGTCCGTGTTCAAGCGCCTAGGGCCTCTCCCGCCACAAAGCAAACGCGCTGAGTTCCCTCGGTTGGAAGATTTCGAGGATTCAGAAGACGAGGGAGAAGAAGAAGATAGGTACCACCGGCCAAAGTGGTGCCCTGATGGACTCAGCCGTTCCCAAAAGCGCAGGGTTCAGCGATTGCGCGGCCTGGAGGAAGCCGAAAGGTTATACTTGCATACGCTAAGGAAAGCACGACCTGATCTGGCTGCGAAAGTTCAGCAAACCCTGGATGAAGAGGGTCGTCCACGGAAAATGGAGTGGCGCCCCAAGCAAAGGAAAGCCGATGATGATACATCGGCTGGCACAAACATGGTGCTCGTCCTTCCGACGAAGCTTAGTGCTCCACGATTACACGATGCACTCGAGGTGGATGACAGCAAGCGCACCAACATGATAAAGTCAGAGATTGGGCTGGTTTTATCCACTGGCCTAACCATGTAGCTGGAGCAAATCAATGAGCAAACATGGCGAGGCTGATCCTTGTGATCGGCCCCAAAAAAAAATTATGGAGGAACATTACAAAACCTTCATCGAGCAAGCAATGTGGAGGCCGATTCCAGCAATCGGCCAAAATTATCCTAACCATCTATTCTGCCTGGATTCAACGCAATGGGCAATAGGGTTACGTCGGCTGATAAGCTAGAAGAAGTCCACACCGGTCCTAATCAAGCCGACGTTCGCATAAAATACCTTGGTTCATCACAGAGCCGATTTCAGCAGTTACCTGGCAGAATCGGCTCGGGGGGCACCTGATCAGATGAACATGTGCATGTGTAGCGAAACATCGGGGGCCGATAGAAAAATCGGCCTGTAAAAAAAAATTCTCACGCAGTTTCTCGCAAGGTGGCTGTCTCGGATTACCGCTGATGTTCTCGCCTTGATTAAGGCTCGGGGGGCAGCTAATTTGGTGGATGTTTTATTGTTCGGGAGCCGATTGGAGTTGCATCGGCTGACCCTGTATCGCGGCCTTCTCCAAAAACGCTGAACTGCTTGCAGAGGGAGACTGCTAAGGCTATGGAGGGGAGCTGGGAAGGGAGGCTGTCGTCTTTGACAGGATTTGGACCGTCCTGTTGCTACAAGAAAGGGAGGAAGACTGGATTCTTAAAAATGGCCGATGAACAGTCATCGGCCATAGATTTGCGGAGTATCAAATCACAGTCTGAATTTGAGAAGGACTTGGCTGACGGTCTAATCGATATCTGAGCCCGGCTTCATGGGCGTCTAAAAGAGGAGGGGTCTGATACGTTGCTATCGGCCTTGGTGAGACGAGCTGGAGGATTGAAATTGAACTAATTGAAAGATAAATCGGGAGAACAATTTTCATTAGTTCAAAGGAGCAGCTTTACAAAGAAGAACCGATGGCTCTCAAAAGAGGGATCTGGTGCCTAGTGCACTGCTACTACTAGTCCTAATCTACTAGTCGTCGCTGTCCTCATCATCGCCGTCGTCAATGTCGTCGGCGCTGCTCCCAGGAAGCTCCTCGTCGCTGCTGCCCCAGCCTTTGGTCGGAGCTTCGTCTTCCTCGTCATCATCATCATCCTCGCTATCCGCCCAACTGCAGAAGCGCTTCGTCGGCGGATACCCAGGAGAGGAGGAGGAATCATCTTCCTCCTCCTCCTCTTCTCCTTCCTCGTTGTCATCGTCGTCCTCGCTGTCCGCCCACATGCGGGAGCGCTTCTTCGACGGGAGCCTGGCGGAGGGGGCGGCCTTGGTCTTCTCTACTTCTCCTTCTGTCTTCTCCTTGTCAGGAGAGATGGGGTTCGCCCCGGAGTGGAGGTCGTCCTCTTTCTTGTTCTTCGGCGACGATTGAAGGGAGAGGCCTGAAGCAGAGGAGGAAGAGGAAGACATGGCTGCAGGGGAAGAGGGTTTTTGGCGCTGGTGAACAGAGCAGAGCAAGGGGATGGAGTGGGGAACCGTTTGGCACAGATAAATAAAGGGAGTGTAGTGGAAATTTATTGCCATGACGGTTCTCGAGGACATGGTGCCGAAATTGGCAATTCGTACCGAGAAGCCCAGGAGGCAAGGTGTAATGATGGAAGATTCTGCGGCAGTTCTGCACTGCCACGACATGACCCGACGAAAGAAAGCGTAATGATTTTGGAAATGTCATTTCCAAAACCAGGGGGGCATGTGTTATCACCAGAATTCGACCGAGTCAGAGGTGGGCCGCGATCAAGATGGACTTGAAGATATGTACATGGAAGAAATACGTGAATCGGCCTTGTGTACCAAGTTTGGGCTAGTTTGCCCGTGTATCTGTAACATATTAGATTACGAGTCGGTTAGGAGATAGAGTTTTACTTGTGCACGGTTAGGTGCACGCCTAAATTAGAAAGTCCCCTGGACTATAAATATGTATCTAGGGTTTATGGAATAAACAACAACCAACGTTCAACACAAACAAATCTCGGCGCATCGCCAACTCCTTCGTCTCGAGGGTTTCTCCGGTAAGCACCATGCTGCCTAGATCGCATCTTGCGATCTAGGCAGCACAAGCCTGCCCACGTTGTTCATGCGTTGCTCGTGCTGAAGCCTTTTTGATGGCGAGCAACGTAGTTATCTTAGATGTGTTAGGGTTAGCATTGTTCTTCGGATTACATGCTTTCGTTATGCGACCCTTGCACATCTAGCCGCCCTACACCTATCTTAGGTGTAGGGGCGGCACCCCGCTTGATCATAGTTTAGTAGATCTGATCCGTTACGGTTGCTCCTTGTTTCATCAAGGATTAGTTTAACATCCGCACTAGTTAGGCCTTACAAAGGGTTGGAGGATCCAGCGGCGTGTAGGGTGACGTTTGCTAGCCCTAGAAAGGATGTTCCGGGGATCAACCTCGTGTTGGTTTTTAGGCCCTGTCTAGGATCGGCTTACGGTCACCGTGCGCGAGCGCGAGGCCCAATCGTGAGTAGGATGATCCGATTATGCGGTGAAAACCCTAAATCGTCGTAGATCTAATCAGCTTTATCTTGATCAAGCAGGACCACCATATATTCGGACACCTCGTCCGAATCATGGGTGGATCGGCTCTTTGAGCCGATTCACAAGATAACCTGAGAGCCGATCGAGGCTCGTATTTAATGTTTACGTGTATGCCATGCGGAAACTAAGCGAGGCATCATCCACACCTTCTCGACCAGGTATAGGTCGGGTGGCACGCCCTTGTGATAAGCATCGGACGTGCGACCAGGAGGCTTTGCGGGCCGTCGCTCTGAGGGACTGGGGCCAGCCGCAGCCCTAGTTGTTCCCGGCTCTACTGTGTTGCCCGTCTCTGCCCGCCAGGGGGTTTCTGACGTCAACAACTTCAGCTCTCCATTTTCATTTCTGTTTGAGCTTCTTCTCGTCACACTAAACCCTTTTGCTTTAGCGTAATTTTTGCAGTACTCTCACACATCATTCTCAGTATGAAATGTCATCCCCAATTCCGGATCTTCAAGTAACACATCTGCTTGAGTTGCACTCTGGTCCTCTTAGACGTAAAATCCGAACCGTTTGAATTTTTTTCTACTTGGCCCCCCTCATGGCAAGTAGAAGGTACCTTAAAAAGAGCCTAAAATATAGTTATATTATTATGGTTATGATCAAGTGTTGGTTGCAAGCACATGTTTGCGGGTGGCTAGGCAAACTAACAAGCAACAAGGCGCAAGGGAGAGTACTCGTAGGGATTGTTGATACTTGCGAAGTAAATAGTGGTGCTATATTTCATGATGGTATGTTGGGTACATATTATTACATGTTAGGTGTCTTTTGTAGTTGTATTTCTTTTTGCTTATCTTATATTATTATAGCGGGTCGTAGATGAGAAAAATGAAAATACCAAAAGTTGGTTTGCACCTCTGGGTACTTGGCATCCCTTATCCCTTTTATCACTTGTGGTTTGTTAAACTTGAGATGAATTCCGAAAGCCACAAGCAAATCAACTGAGGTTTGTTCCGTAATAGGTCGCTACGATTAGGGGCTGCTCAACTAGTTGCGTGCGTCTGGGCTGTTCCATCTCAGCGAGTCTCGGGAAGAGTACATGCAACTCCAAGAGCCTCAAATTGACCCAAAGAGCCTCAGAATAACCCACCAGCTATCAACTAATGGCAATGTGAGACTGAGGAGGAACATGGTTACACCTAGCTGTGTGCACGAATAGTCATTTCTTTCCTAGTGTCTCCTATTTCTAGAGAAGATGTATGATTACTACCCTTCACTGGCTTTTTCTCCTATATTTTTTCGTTGTTGTATTCCTGGTGGGATGTTATTGCCCCCCCCCCCCCTTCTACACCTTAGTCTCTCCTCCCCCTCGGTCAAGCACATATTGTGTGTCGCTTCAAAGGAGTTGGCAAACTAACCATAGTAGCAAAGGGCAAAAGAGATTGGTGGTGTCTCTTCATACAAGTCAAATATATATTGGTACTTGATCGGATGGTAGAATCTCGCACATGTACGTATAATTGCTTGGTTGGTAACACTACACTGTGTATCATTGATCCGTGTTGAAAACACATTTGATGACAAGGACAACACTACCAATGTATGCAATCAAAGTGCAACCAAATCGTGTGTTATTCAAGTCATCTTACTGGATCTTGATCAATCAAACATTATTGGTCTACCACTTGGATAGAAACATGGCCCTTGACTGATAATTATTATAACCAGAAATTTTAAGATGCTCCCAAATGATTTTGGCCGGTCATTTATGTTGATCGAATGGCCAAGATAATCTATAGAGGGTAGTGTCACTTTAAAAATTACTCCACATTAATTGGCAAGAGACAAATGCAAATAATTGTATAGATGAAAGGAACATGCTATACACACATGTATTACATGGAAACCATGCGCTAGAATGCATTGCCACATTTCATTGGGCTTGTTCAAAACTAAGCACTTGTAATTGCTCGGGAGAGGAAATCTATTTAAGGTTTAACAACATGTCAAACTATATTTTTAAAACGATACAAAACTAATATGAATTTCTGACACATTTGAAGATTCGGTTATCAACTACTGGTTCTAATGAGGTGCTCGTCACAAGCCTTGTTCCAGCTGGAGCTTGTACATTGTACATTAGATCAATCTCACATCTTCCCTCATCTCCTCCCACACATTCGATGAACTTACGCTTATCGTCTAGGCCATCACGCTTCCCGCATCAGGGATCCATGGAGTGGGCAAGGCTAGCATTTCCCTCCCCTCCAACTTTAGATGGCACCCCACCGCGATGACCACCAATTCATCAATGACAAGGCAACAAGGTTGAGAACTGCAAGCCATTGCAGCCCGGAGCCAAGGACGAGCATTGACGTTGAACGAGGTTATAGCCAAGCTCAGTTGCCTGCTGGATGAAACCATCGGAAGTCTGAGCTTGCTCCCTATGTCTAAGCACTAAAATTTATTTCTTCCCCAACGTCTCCTATTCACAGCGCATATCTACTATACTTTGCTAGCTCTTTGTACTTCATTTTCTCGCGCATTATCTTTTTTCTCTCCTAGACTTTCCTCGTTCAAGCACATATTTGCGTGTTGCTAGGCAAACTAACAAGTATCAAGGCACAAGGGAGACTCAGCGGTGACTCCTGATACTCGTGAAATATATAATGGCGTAGCCCTCCTGTTGGTAACTTGAGCCCATAATATTGCTTGGTAGGTAACACTATACTGCATGTGTGTCTCGCTGATCTTTTCTGGTGACAAGCTACAGGCCAAGCCCTAAGGGCATCTCCAATGGGGCGACCCATCCCGCGTCCGCGTGTTCGGATGGGTCGAGCCGGACAAAATCCCGGCCCAACGCGGGGACGCACCGTAAAAGCGGACGGCCGCGGCGTCCGGAACGACGCAAACCCGGTCCAAATCTGGGTTAGATTTGCGTGGCCGCGGATGGCACGCGCCGTCCGCTCGCGTCCGGGCGCTGGTCGCCTCGTCTCCCTTGGGCTCACCTGTCGGTGACCCGGGAGGCTATTAAATGGGGACTGGAGGGGATCTAGCCCTCCACTCCAGTCCCCACTCCACTCCCGCAGCGAAACCGCCGCCATGGCCCCGGGCGACGGTTCGCTTCCGGAGCCAACGACGACGAGGAGAGCAGCAGCCGCCGTTGTCCGCCGGCGTTGCGGCCATCCGGAGGAAACCGAGGCGGTCTCCACATCGGAGAGGCCGCCCGCGGCGGCGCGGCATTGCCGCAACCGCCGCCGCTGCTGCTCGAGCCCAAGCCCGAGTCCTCGGAGGAGGACCCCGACCTCCGCGCCGCGCTGCTCATCTCGGCGGCGGAGGAGGACACGAAATGGCCGCACCTCCATGCGGCCATTCGCACCTCCGAGATGGAGGAAGCGGCCCGGCAGGCGGTGGAGGAAGCCGAGGCCTGGGAGCTCTACGCCCAGGCCCGCCAGGCGCGACGGGAGGATGAGGAAGCGGCACGGCGGGAGGAGGCCACGCGCCGCGCGGAGGAGCAGCGGCGCGAGGAGCAGCGGCGGCAGGAGTCTCGGCGCCGCGCGGAGGAGGAGCGGCGCCAGAAGACCAGGCGTCGCGCACCGGCAGGAGAGGGAGCGGCGCCTCGGGGAGGAGGCGCTGCTCCGTGCGCCGCCGCTACCTCGGGTGGCTCCGGACCCCCACTCGGCCTGGGAGGAGGCCCTGTGGTCTCCGTGGCCGGAGTCCCCGGCGCGGTCGAGCCACAACAGTGCCTCGCCGCCCGAGGACGTCGTCCACGACGCCGACGACGCCCACAGGGGCTAGGCGGCGCACCGGCGGCCACCGCGCCGCCGACCAAACCCTAATAGAGGGCTTTTAGTTTAAATTTTAAAGCCCATATAGGGGCTTCTTTTGTTAGTTATTTGCCCAAAATAGGGCTATGTACAAATTTGCCCAAAATAGGGCATATGTTTAATCAAATTTCGTTTAAATTTGCATTTTTTTCTTTTGTTTTGCTATTTCTCTGATTATGCGCTGCGTCCGCGCGTTGGACGCAGCGTGCGACCCAAACGGACACGCGGACGCGGGCCGCTGTCGGTGTATCCGCTCGACCACCCAAACGGCCTAAAACGGACGGCTCAGCGCGTCCGTTTGCATCGCGCGGTTGGAGATGCCCTAACTACAGCCAATGTATGCAATTAAAGTGCGATGGGGAAGCCAAGAAACTCTATCGTAGATCCCGTCACTAATCCATACAATTACATCATGACTTCAGCAACGTAACCAAAGCTGAAAAGAGGAGGGAGAAGGATTTAGAGAGATTTGAATCTTGGAAGCTTGTTGCTGATTACAATTAGGTTTTGGACACTCAATACACCTTCGCTTGCGAACGAATGCATTATTTTGACGCTCAACGTTATTATTTATCAGTTCTTTTATAGTACATCAAAGGATTTCAGTTCGATTATTTTCGTGATCCAGCAGCCCATATTTGCAATATTACATCCAAATTTACATAATTGGCCATTAAAGGCATTTTAGGTGGTTCACTAGTACTCGGTTTTTCTCTAAGCTGAAGGGTACAATTGCAATTTCACATGTCGTTTTTTTTGTGATGGTTTTGTGATGGAAGCACCGAACATGGTCACCCTGTCCGCCTGCCCCCATCGCGGATTGTGTCAGCCCTCTACCGCCGCCGCCGTCTCACACCACTACCCTGCCATGCCCCATCAGTCCTCCACAGCCGACGCCATCTCTCATGTCTCCTATTTCTTATCACCTCATTACTCTCGCCGGACAGTATTCGCTTGAAGAGCAGCCAGAGGAAGGATTAAGAAGCGTCCACCAAATCGTTCTTCAAAGGATGTCGGATTGAGCGTTTAGGGGACGTGTTCTATTCGTGCCACATTTGGGGGATGTGGCTCCCCAGCCACGTCCCCCAAACGACCACCCAAATGAATATTTTAGTCTTCATTCAAATTTGATTATATCCTAGCAGAAGTGCCCGTGCGTTGCTACGGTGCGTCGTGACATTAATAAAAAAAACCTAAATATAAAAAAGAGATTTAAAAGCTCTACTAAAAAAAACTGATAATATATGAAAAACGTAAACACAAAGGATGCGTGTGTACCTTCATGCGTCTTGCCTGCCGGTGCGACTCATAGATGGTTTATAGGGGTTTTGGTGGCGAAGCGTTGACAACTTTCCAACATGAACAAATATTTTATATAAAAATTGTCAATTCTCGCATAATTTTCAGTAAAAAATAGCTTGCAAAATAATCTCTAATAAAATAGCACATACAATTAAAAAATTGAACTTTGCATCCACACTGCTCTTTTATTTAACTGCAAATTGAGTTGTCTTCAAAATAGAAAATGAACTGACTCCCAATCTTGTCCGAAGACCATGAAATGAAAGATCCAACGGCAAACTGTTTTTCCGTTTATTTTTCTCAACCACATCCTTGCATAATAAGAAGTATACGCTGCAGGCTGCGGCATGGAGCGCCGGCGCGAGCTGGTGGCTCGATTGCAGTGCTTGGATCCAACGGCATGAAGTTAGATATCATGTGTATAGGGAGGAAGTACTAAAGCACTGCAATGCTCTGATATCGATTTACGCAAATAATAAGAAGTATACGCTGCCAAGCTCCAAGTTATCTACAGTATAACGTTTGTCAAGCAAATGCATGGATCTTGCATTCTAATGAATGGGAATATAAGTATGAGCGTTGAGGTTTGCCAATTACCACAAGATTTCCAGACCACTACTTGTTTTCATCAACGGCAAGAGTGGGAGCCGAAATTGGCCTTCTCTAAGAAGAAGACTGACTCCTCATCTCCTCTAGTCATCCCTATTTTTTTGTTAAAGTCCAAGATTTCGGAAAGATCACAACAATAGTAAAATTTATAGTGGAATGCACTCTCCTGAATTCAAGCATAGTTCTGTATCGATAAAAATATTAACTTTTGAGTTTTCACTCGTAGAAACACATCAAGATGGAAGTATTCAACACTGTACCTCCCAGCAAAAATAAAAAACCATGAAGTGCTGCTCCTTTGTTGTCAATTTTAGTTATCTGCAAGTGTGGTTTTCCATTGTCAAATAGCTATAAGCTAATCAGGATCATAAGCATGCAGTCCTTACTCAACCTCAGTATACTAATCAACGTGGCATGTTCAGTCAGCAAATTAAGCATTCAAATTTTGTAGTCTGCGCACCAATATAGCAAACTACAACAAGAGCTTCAAGCATTAATAAAATTCAGCAATGGACACCAGGTACGGTAAACTATGAGGTTTTACCTTATGATACAAGATGGAGGGCCTCTTAGTTTACGCCTCACTGGTATTTTGCAGATTCAAGCTTCTTACTGCATCAAAAGTTTCCAGGTCAATTATAATGATACCTGGATTGGAATAAAATAGTATAGATCGTGTCAGACTCCAGGTCACTTTCAATAATGCCTGGATTTGAAATAAGCCTTCAACCTCCGAAAATTCAGAAAAGAAATCAAGTATAATAATTTCCGCTCTGTGAGTAGTCTGATAGCTTCATATTTACACTGTAGCATCTGTTTTCGCGGTTCTAATTGTTCATAGATAAATCACATGAAAGAGAAAGCCAATATATCCATCATAATAATGATGAATTCACGGACAAAGAGTCAGCAATGAAAATCTGACAACATAAGTTGTAGGGGGCAAATATTAGATCTATATTTGCTGCCCAGGTGCCAAAGGCAGGACCAGAAGACCTGTACTAATATATGCCTGGAAAAAGGTCATGGAAATAATCCAGTCCTTCATTTAATTCAGAGAGAAATTGGTCACCCCAAGAAAAGCAGGCAAACGAAGAGATCCTCAATTATGCAGAGAGAGAGAGGCGCAGTTAACCCTGGTCATTGACGAATAGCATTGCAGAACCTCCCTGAGCAGGCATGACCAGAGCACCGGACTCCAATTCCTTGCGCGTCCTATGTTACTGACAAATTTGACTGGCAAATTTGGTGCAGAGAGAAAGGCGCAATTAGTCGTTTCAAGCAGAGCTCCTTGGCCGCATGAATCGAGTTGACTTCTCGTTGTTACCTGCAGAGGACACCGGGTTGAGGACCAACTCCAGTCTCCAGGACGGCCTTGTCGGAGGGAGGCGCTCTGGCTTCAGACAACGAAATCCACGGCGCGCTTGGTCTCCTTCACCAGCTGACGGTGCAGCGCCTCGCCAGCCTTTGGCGCCATGGCAGCCGTGTGTGCCAGCACCACCTGCGTGGAGGCGAAGAAGGCCCCGAAAGACAGATGCCGTCGCCCATCGATCTGGCCGGACACCGCGGTCGTCGATCTGCCCCCCAAATAGGGCGGAGACGCGGGAGGCCAGAGACGAAAGATCAGGGGATGGCGCCAAAGACCAGATCAGAGTTTGAAAGAAATCGGGAAGGATTCGATTTGATCTGCTCGAGTGCACATTTGATTGGACGCGTCTTGACCTTGCGACGTCCTCCTGTGACCTTCCGCCGTGGCGGAGCTTCCACAGCTCGCCGCCCCGATCTGAGGAGCTGATTCCAATCGAAATCAACAGGAAGGAAGGGAGGGATAGATTGACGGGACTGTGTGTATAAGTAGAGCAGAGGGCGGGTCTAGCACGAGAGGAGATTGGGTCGAATCAGGACTGGATCGAATTAGAGTTTTTTTTTTTTTTGACAGGGAAACTGAAATCTATTAACCAGACGACGCAGCTAATTCGCTGGCCACCAAATCCGATACAATCGGAGGAGCAACATCTGCCCATCCGACACATTCATCTTCTGCCCTAAGACCATATTGAGCCAAAGTGTGAGCTACGCTGTTACATTTACGGGGGCAGAAAATAAAATCAAAGCTATCAAAAGCAGCAATGCAATTGCTTCTAGCTTCACGTAGAATAACTCCAATCACCGAGAGCTCATGGCTGCTAGTATTTAGCGCTTGCACAAGCGTCAGCGAGTCTGATTCAAACACAACACTGTGCAAACCAAGAGCTTCTGCTCCCTCAATTGCCGCAACGCAAGCTTCAGCTTCTGCTTGCAACGCATCGTGCAGGTGTCTCAGTTTTCCTGCTCCAGCTGCAACAAATTCTCCTCCATCCGTTCGCGCCACAAAGCCCCATGCTCCCGATGTCAGTGGATTGGTGGAAAGCAGCATCGAAGTTTACCTTGGTTAAGTTCTCCTTCGGCCGCTCCCACCCTGACCTTGAGCATGCTTCATTGTTACTTATTGGCGTCTCGGACAAAACCCTCTTTACCCATGGATCGAATTAGAGTTGAGCATGAACACGAGGTGGTTTGGAGGCGCGGGAATAAACGAACCGGTACTTGGCAATTTGAAGTAATATGTACTTTGGTGGGAGGGTAAAACGGTCCAAAAAAAAGTTGGACGAAAATTTTGGCAGAAACCTTAGCTCCTTTATTATTAGGTATAGATTATAAAGTTTGAATGAAAACGGCTAGATTTCATCTAAACCCTACCTTACTGACCGCCCAGCGGTGCGTTCGATGGTCCTGCCCCGTCATCGCCACCCCTCCGCCACAGCTCCTGCTACGCGCGTCGCCTTTCCATGGCGTAGGGCGGTGAACAGACGCCGCTGCTCTAGCAGCGCGTCGTCGCCTTCCCTCCTCTGCTCCTCAATCCGGCGCCGCCGCGCCTCTTCCTACGTGGTGGCGTCCAACGCCGCAATGCTATCCGCCAACACAGCCTCCTCCCGTTGCTGACGTTCCCACTGCTCCATTGTCGCCAGATGATGCCGCCGCTCTGCACGAACCCGCTCCGACCAGCACCGCTGTGCCACTTCCTCCGCGGTGGCGTCGACGTCGAACTGCGGTGCTTTCGGTGGTGGAGGAGACGGCGGTGGAGGGAACTGGCCGGCGCCGGGGTGGTTCATCATTGCGCAGTGGTGTTCGAGCGACGGGGGCTGTGCTTGTGGCGGAGAAAGGGTGCCGGCGGCTGTGGTGGCTGCCATTGAGCCGGGGGGGGGGGGCTTTTATAGACGCCGGCGTCGGGAAGAAAGCGCGGGAACGCGCGGTGGCGTGCGGACGCTGGCGACACATGGAGGCTGTGCAACACCGATGAGACCCCTCCATTGCCATTAAGGAAAAGCTGCGGCGCTTCGGTCGTGTGTCACTGCGCGCGAATAACTTCCGTCGCGAGGTAGGCGACGGTTAGGTCCAAATTTGAATGTGTCGTTGACGTGTCGGTCCCGCCACTACCTGCCTCGCTTTTCGTTGTGTCCAGCGTCCCCTGTGGAGCGGGGACGGGCTCGGGGCACCGAACACCATATCGGGACGCGCCGGACAAAAAGAGCCTTTAGGGGACGCGGCTAGGAACGTTTTTTTTTTGTCCGGCGCCCCCAAATCTCGGACTGAAGATGCTCTAAATTTTGATTCTCCGGCACCTCCTAGAGCCTTGGCGGACACACGTCACACACCTCAGGCGTCGCGTCTCCCGAGTCCTGACTACGCTGGCGCAAGCTACCCCACTAGCGAAATCATATAGTAGACATGTATGATGAGATGAATAACAAAGTGAACTTTAAGCATGATCGGCATCTCAATTCTGCTATAAACAGAAAGTACAGACCTTTTCATTTACTTCAAGAACATAGCCTTCACAGTGTTTCCTGAATTCCTTTAGCTAAAACAGAGAGATGTTATTACAGCATAACCGGATACCATGAAAATAGATGTTCAGTTTTTTTTTTTTTTTTTTTTTTGCCTCTTTCTGACTTCTGAGAGCAACAGGCGGGTTGCTTTTCTGTGTATATCTTTTGCACTTCGTACTCTATTCAATGCAATTCAGAAAAAATAATGTGCATTGTAAGCAAGGGAAATCGTTTTTCCTAGTTGATACAGCACTAGGCCCATGAAAACAAAAATCTTAATATGAATAAATTTCAGTTTCCCTTCACCTCAAGTTGGGCCAGGATGCTGTCAAGGAACATTATTTCATCTTTAAAGGCTGATTAGTTATCAGCTTTGTCAGCCAGACAACAAAGTCTCACTGCCTTTTTTCAGATTCAACTTACGTGATTTGCATAAAAGAAGATATATTGCATAATGTACTGACCTCCAATGTTGGACACCAAACGTATAGGAAGATCTTGGACTGAATGAAGAAACTAATAAAGTAAGACCAACCAAAATAGACAATATACCGGCATCAAGCCATTATCTAATTGATATTTCTCTCTAGTGATCAGAGCTCAATCCCACATGTACACTAGCATGTGCAACATAACTGAAGGTACATTTAGACACTGGAACCTTGGAAGAAATAAATCCTGGGGAGATTGCAATGCAATACTCTACTTTGGATTGCAAATATGATATTTCAGACTACTACATGGCAGAAAATTGGCACTTTTATACCACAAGATATAGTCCACAATCTTGTGACAGCACATAAGGATAGAAATGCCATGATAACATAGTCACCACAATAACAACAAAAAGGTCCTGCAAGATTGCAAC
Organism: Lolium rigidum; assembly: GCF_022539505.1. Lineage (NCBI taxonomy): Eukaryota > Viridiplantae > Streptophyta > Magnoliopsida > Poales > Poaceae > Lolium > Lolium rigidum. The sequence goes on along the minus strand of NC_061509.1, from coordinate 2,720,325 downwards.
AAAATAAACATTACGAATCTTGGCGCAGCACTGCTCATAGGTTGCCACTGAGGCAACCCTCTGTCTCATCCACCATCCATGACAGATGGCTTGTGGCTGCTTGCTTCAGTTCTTCAAGCTGAATCAAGACAATTCAGAGCTGTCATTACTGTATATAAGCAAGAAAATTCGTTTTTTCTTTGTCGATGCAGCAGGAGGATGAACAGATAAAATTATTAGTGTGTTCACCTTCTTCGCCTTGAGACGACAATGGAGTGTAGAAGCCTTCAATCGGAACCAAAGAGCACGAGTCGTCATCGTCATCATCATCATCATCCTCTTCACACACGTTCCTCACTCGCTCTGAGTGTAGCTCGATTGTGAAGATTCTGGCAGGTGTCTTGATGAAAAGCACATTTGCACTCTCGGCAAAGCTCAAAAGCCTTACCTCCTCCTCCTCGAGAGCATCAGCTGGGAGCAAATTGTCCAGGCAGATGACCTCGCTCTTTACCCATAGTGCTGCGTCATTGTCGTCACTAACCAACCTCGACCACATGTTGAGACCGCAGTCTGGAGAAAATTCAGCAACTCCTAATCCACCGTCCTCGGTGAGAATGAGGGCCACTGAACCATACCCTTCGAACTCCGGGGGTGAGATGGTGGTAGCATCCTCCCCGGCCAAGTCGTACTCGATGATTGTTCCACGATCGGACATGAAGTAGAGCAGAGTGTCCCCTACGAGCACGCTGGTGGTGTGGAGCCTGAAGTCCACACCTGAATCTTGGATGCAGCACACGTCGCCCCACTCGCCGGTCTCCGACGAGTAGGAGCACGCCCATGTGACCCACTCCAGATCCTCCTCCTCTTGGTAGCTGTTCTGGAAGCCGATGGTGTCAGAATAGACCATCACCAAGTGAAAGGGCCTCCTCCCGTGACAGCCGCGGTGGTCGCACCCGGCCGCCGCACAGACAATGGCTGCGGTTGGGTTGTCTCCCTGGAACGTGTTGTCCCACATCGCCTCTGGCACCGGCACGCGCTCCTGGTCGCCAGTGATTGGATCCCACAACACGAGCTCACCCCAACCCGGAACCATGTCGAGGAGAAGCGCGCGGCCATGGCGGTAGTCGAGGGCTAGGTAGTCACCTGGGACGGCGAGGGAGAAGGCTGAGGCTGTGGTGGCGACAAAGTCTTTTACGGCCTTGGGGTTGTTTCGGAGGAAGCCCAGTACGGGGGGTCTCCCGTGGAGCTCGTGGAGGCGGCGGCGGAACCTGCGGTGCGAGATGATGCGTCTCCAGGGCTTGCAGACGAGCGAGGCGCGGAGGAGGCACGACGGCTCATCGGGAGGGAGGCGGAGGAGGATCTCCTCGATGAGCTCGTCCGGCGGCGACTCGGTGAGGCGCAGCGCCGGCGGCGGCGCCATGGAGCTTGCTAGGTCTGGGCTTGGACTGAGGAGAGCGTGCTAATTTGGGCTGACCTGAGTTTTTTCCTTTCTTCAGGTTTTCTTTATGGGCGGGGCTCTGGGTTCTGGGAAGCAGATTTGCTGCACATGAATCAGGGCTTGTTTACTTCTCTTATATTTTTCTTAGGAAAGTACTGGGCGTCCCTCGGGGGATTTGATTTCCCAGCCCCCGGGTCCCCGTGCTGACACGTGTCTTTTTTGCTGCCGGGCAGTAAAAAAAATCTCGCTTTTGCTTCAGTGTAGCAAAAACGGTTCGTCAATGATAGAAAAGAAAAAAGACTGGGCTCGCCGGAGACCTCGCCGGAACCTCGCCGGAGAACTCGCCGGAGACCACGTAGCAAAAATGTTATGCTACTGTAGCAAAAATATAAATAAATTGTCGAAGACCGCGACGAGGCCTCGCCGGAGGCTTCGCCGGAGACCCCTTAGCAAATATATTGTGCAATTGTAGCAAAAACTGAAAATAAAAGTTATAGCAACAAACAAATTCCTATGTTACAAATCCACATGACATAGATCTGGTCAGATACAAGAACTCGCCTTCAACAGCGCCGCCCAAGGTTGCAGCAACTCCGTCCACCTAAGACGACGAATCTGCTCGTACCATCGGTAGCAACGTCGGACACGTGAGGTAGCAAAATCTACCCTCCCCGGTAGCAATACCGGACGCCCAAGGTAGCAATACCGGTCTCCGTCGGTAGCAACGTCGAGTGCCCAAGATAGCGGAACCTTAAACCGTCGGCAGCAAACCCCGGGACCGCGCGCGGCACATTGAGGTGTGCTTGACCGCTTGTAGCACCGGCCAGCCGCTCCTCTCGGAGCACCTCTGCGCGCCTCGATGGCCGATGACGGGGAGAGGTGGACCTCGCGGGTCATGGCTGCACCTCTCGGCGGCGCGCGACGGCGCCCAATTCGACGTGGGGGGCGGGGAAGGCGCACGAGCTGTGGTGGAGGCCGAGCTCCGCGTGAGCGCCGACGAGGACGCGGCGGCGGCTGCCGCGAAGGATTAGGTCGGGGAGGCGGCGGACGCTCGCGAGGGAGGCGGAGCTCGGCGTGGGGGCGGGGGAACGAAGGTGTGCAAGCTGCTCGGGGGCCGAGGTCGGCGTGTGCGCCGACGAGGGACGCGGCGGCGCGGATGCGGGAAGCTCGGTTGCCGCCGGCGTCGGAGGGAGTTGGGGACCACGCGACGACCTTCGGGCGGCGAGGTGCGCGAGTTCGGGGCGGCGAACGCACGGGACCATGCGGCCGGGCGCGGTGGCGTGGCGGGCGCGCGGCGGCGTGGTGGATTTCTCCTTCTCCATGGATGAACAGCACTTGCGAGAGAGAGATAAGGAAGGAGATAAAGTTTCGTGGGGGGTCCCACCAATAACGCGACCTGTTGGACGGTAGCGCGTGCGCGTGATGATAGTCATCCAACGGCCGCGGAGCCGGAGGTTGGAGCGCGTCGTATCCCCCGGGGGGATTGGATCATTTTCCATTTTCTTACCAATGGGTACGGGGATGGGAGAGAATTTGGTGTTCACCCAATTCCCTCAAATACCCTTCCCAAAAATACACTAGTATGATGGAGAGTTTTTTATTTAGGCAAAAAATATGAGGATGAGAGGGGATGGGAGGGGATATCTCGGGATTATATCGTTCAAAACCGGAGAAGTAAACGGACTAGTGGGGATTTTCCGGGATACGGAATAATCCCCTCCCATCCCCATAAATACCCTAGAAGTAAACAAGGCCTCACTGTGGACATAAAACCCGATACCCAAATCCCGAACCTGAAATACCCGCTCCCAAACCCCGATCCCGAAAACCCGAACATATTTTCGGGTAGCAGTTTTGGGAACATGACATTTGTTCAGGAAATTCAGGTAGGTTTTTTTTTTGAGAGACTAACAGTGTGATTAACGAATCACACTGGGGATAGGAAATTCAGGTAGGTAGACTTTCCCGATCTGCCCGAACAACCCGAACGAATAGCAGCAGTCCAGCGAAAAATTCTTGCAAAGGCCTAAACAGCCCAGTTTAGCCCAAATTTGCCACATGTTAATGAGACCTAACTCCTGGCTTCGTGCAATCGTGTAGTCCTTTCCTTCGTTCCCAACTCCAACCGCATCTCCTAGCTCCAGCCGCCACATACCACACCATCACCCTCAGTTTAAAGAGAGAATAGCCAAAATACCACGCATGCAAACCAAAAGTGCCAAAATACCACACTTGAAAACCATAGTGCCAAAATACCACTCTTTTCAGTTTTCCAATGCTAAAACAGCACTACCGTCTGTTCTTAGAGAAGCTCCGTTAGTCAAACTGTGAAATATTTGCTACTTACCAAAACTACCCATGTGCAAAAGAAAAGAGAAGGAAAAGAACCTCAATCGATCCCCAACCTTTCGTGCCTGTGCCCAAGCCTCACTCCCGCACGCCCGGCCGCTATCAACCCTAGCGGTCGTCGGTCTCTACTCCCCCCCCCCCCCCCACACACACACACACACACTCTCGTGCCCGTGCTACAGGAAGAGGAAGAAAGCCACGCCATACCTTGCTCTGGCTCTGCCTGCCTCCATCTGTCGTTAGGCATGGAAGATATCCCAACTCAGTAATGATCTTTTTCCCCTCATTTTTTAGCCTCAAATTGTTGTGTAAATAGTATTAAGGCTAGATTGCGGTGTTGTTTTTGTATTCCAGTGTTGATACCAGCGGTGCATTTCAAGTAGAAGTAGATGTTCAATCATACTTGATGATTGCAGATGGCAGAAAAGTGTAAAAAAGAGGCAAAACATGGTCGTTTGTTGTGGATCGTGATCTTTCCGTGGAGCATATAAAGCAGGCTGTAGAGGAGAATTTCCAGTGGTCAAATGATCAACGAATGACTATTTGGTATGGGTCAGGTGATGATGTTGTGCCTTTGATTTCTGAATCAGAGATAGCACAATTGTTTGATAGATGTGTTGTCTCGAGGATAATAAGATTTGGTGTGACAATTAAGAACAAAAGGCAAAATAATGGCCTACTCTTGTCACTGTTGATGATGAGAATGATCAGCTTGTCCATGCTCCTTTCTTTGCATGGCCGAAACAAGCATATGACGGGGAGTATGAGGATGATGAGCCTGTGGGATTTAATGAAGAGAAGAAATATTTGCTCCTACTACAAGTCCAATGATAAGAAGCATGGCTGCAGCTATTGCGCATGCTTCTACACCTCCTAGTGCGTCCACAAGGAGCAAATATGTTGCTGCTAGTCCTCTTCAACAAATTTAGTGCATTTGGGTGTGAGAACCATGATATTTTACTATGTATATGAAGTGTTGTGGTCTGAACTACTTTGGTGCTCTTTTGATGATCTAAAACCACTATGTATTGCTGCTGAATATCTATATTATATCGTCTATATATTTGTGTTGAAATGTTGCTGAAATATACTGTCAAAATGCTAATGAATGCTACTGAAATATAGTAAAAATGCCGTTGAACTGCTGCTGATTGGTTGCTTAATAGGCTGTGTTGGAATGGTCCTCAAACAGTGCTGAATGAAATGCATTGACGTGTGAAAAGGTAAGGGTATCTGTGTCTTTATTTGAGAAAGTTACTCTCAGTTAGTCACTAGTGGTGGCTTGGCACTGAAAAACTGAAAAGAGTGGTATTTTGGCGTTTTGGTTTTCAAGTGTGGTTTTCGGCACTTTTGGTTTCCATGTGTGGTATTTTGGCTGTTCTCTCCAGTTTAAAATAGCGGGGTATAGCATATAGCTGCGGAAATTTATGAAGCTATAAGGCTATAATGAGGCTATAACGGGCTAAGACCATATATCCAATTTGCTAAATAATAGGAAAATATTAATATTAAGACAACATATAATCGTATATATGATCAATAATTCACGGATACCATAGTAACATTGTCACATGAGAGATGCCCATAACCAAAACATACTTCCCATGTAGTTCTGTCAAAAACATAGTTCATAGATAGTTAAGGACATAGTTATGTCCAAATATTATAACATCATTAAGTAGTAGCAGTTCATGGTATAGTGGTGTTCATAAATTGGACCCCTCTGGAAATTTTGGGTCAATTTTTTTTTTGGACCCGTTGTGCGGGAAGATAGCCGCTATTATCCTAAATTAGGGCTAAATAGTTGTAGCCGAGCTATTAGAGGCTATTTTCATTTAGCCTTTAAAGGATCTAGCCGTAGCCGCGGGTATTGCGGAAGGCTATAGCCACGCTATAGTTGGGCTAGGGCTATTTTAAACAGAGCCACCACCACAGCACCACGTAACCAACAAAACTGCGCCACCGGCTGGGGACCCTAGCTGCACCTGCACGCCAACAACCTTCAACGCTAGGTCGGCCGCTCTCTCAGGCATCTCGCGCCGCCCACAACTGGTCACTGCGTCGCCCGGAGCCAGATGTGGAACGCTGCCCGCAACCAAGCGTCGGTCGTCACGCAACCTACGCCCACATGCTCCGCGAGGACGAGCTCCGGCGATGAGAGAGACTCCATCTTCTTTGATTCGACGCCAAAACCAACCCATGTCCTCTCTCACCTTCCACGGCTCCAACAGAGCTCTAATTTATGTTCACCGTGAACTATTTTGGGCAATACGGGATTTCCCGATCCTGAACCCGAATTTTCGGGAACCAGAATTTTCAGGTAGCTCTTCTTTAAAGGAAATTTCAGGTGTTGATTTTGAAAACCCGAAATATTTT
>NC_061509.1:2656217-2714083 GCF_022539505.1 Lolium rigidum | reverse complement strand
GAGAACCGAGGAGGTCCGAACTTGAATTACCATAAGAATCCAGTGGAACCTGCGGACACGATACATGCACGATCATGCATAACTCATCGATTAGCCACATACCATGCATGGAGTAAACAAAAGAGAATGTGCTCAAGACAGTAAACACTCACCCAAAATGGTAAGGAAATAGAATATCACTTTTCTCGTTGTTGTTTTCTAATAAACCGCCACGAGTCATCCTCCACGTCGGCGGGGTGGTGTTCTAACACATATGAATTAACGATTTGTGGGTCAATGAACCCAACATCATGGATGTTCCTTATTCGCATTTCCCGCTTCTTCATTCCGCATAATAGCGTACACAACAAGATAGTTAGGACAATATATATATATAGTGTGCAATGAACGAGATGATGGGGTAGAAATTAATAAATCACTTACGTAACGTAGCAAGCCGATGATAGATTTGTCGAGGTCGCGCAGATTGAACAGCTGGAACAATTCACTCAGATGAATTTGTACATAGTAATGTTTGAAGTGATGCTCATATCTAACTTCCGCATAAATATAGTCTTTGGCGTTTTTATGTTTTATGTAACCCTTGTACCAATTTAGCGTACCTTTCATTTGTCGAGGTAGATCCTCTTCCGCGCGAGCTCGATGAGAGGGTCATTCTTCACATATGTAAATACTACGTCCTTCATTGGCGCCTCATCAAGGCCTAACAGTGCACGAAGAGTGATACCTAAGTCGGCCGCTTGTTCTCTGGCACTCATTACAGTCAATCCATGTGCTGCCGCAGCTGCTATGATATCGGGGGCATCCGGACCGGCGGCTTGCACTATGAGCGGGGCGATCGATTGTTTACTTTGTTCCCTGAGCTGGGCAACTTCTTTCCCCCTTCCTAATTTTGTCTCGGCCTCGTCCTCCAAGGCTTTCTTCTCCGCCAACTCTTGGTTCCTGTTCTTGAACGCGAGTGCTTGCCTACGAAGTTCACGTAAATAGTCGTCGAGCAGATTCTTCGCGGCTTGGGACGGTGTGTTCAAAAATGACTTAGCCCATCGCTTTTGCTTGTCGGAAAATACCGGCTTGGGCTCGCCCTCTCTTTTCTTCTTGCACTCCTCCTTCCATTTCTCATGCGCGAGCAGCCACGGCCGCCGCATTTTCCTCGACACTAAGTTCCCAAGGCCTCGGGATGAGAGGCTTCAGTGATGGCTCTGGTATCTTTGTGGTTCTAGGTACATAAGGGTCCGGGTTAATAACCCAGGACTTCTTCTGCTTCTTCGCCGGAGGTGGATTGGGGGGCGGTACCGGTGTCTGATTACCCGCCGGATGAGGACTGGGGGGCGGCGTCGGCTGACGTGAATGAGGTGTATTAGGTGAAGCACCACCACCACCACCGCCACCGCCACCGTCACCGCCACCGCCACCGCCACCGTCACCGCCACCGCCACCACCACCACCGTACGGGGGTGGACTTGTTGGCGCCTCGCCCGGAAACTTGATAAATTTCTTCGCCATAGAATGAACCGGCGCTTGACATCTCCAAGTCTTTTCACCCCTTTAGGTGTAGCAATGTCAATGTCCGAGGTCCTCAAACCCTTGGACTATCTCCTCCACCGTGACACGAGCATAGCCATCTTGAATGGGGTTGTTGTGGTGGAGTGCTCCGGTGGTAAAGCACTGCCGATGGCTACCTTCATGGACATGTTCCCGATAGGATAATACGGATGACATGCTTTCATCTCCTTTATATCGTCCACGGGGTAGCGAGGAGGCTCCGGTGCAGTAATTTCGACCACCGCAGGCTCCGGTGCAGTAATTTCTATCGTCGGTGCACCGAGCCCGGTGAGGCCTCCGTGGAAGCCACGCTGCTTCTTCTCCGCTGCTCGGCTTCCGAGATCCATTGGATGATCTTCATGCTTCGCGCCCGAGCTGCATCTCTTTCGGCGACTAGTACACTCACGGTTTTCTTCATCACATCCATTTCCGTTACCAACTTCGCCACAACATCCGCATCCCGATCCATCTTTCTCTTACGCCTTACGTAACCGTACGGGTCATCGTTCGGGGGAACCCTACTTTCCACGGAATGGGCCCCATGCCTCGTATACGTCCTCCGTGTTCGGGATTCCCGAGGGCTTTTGTCGGGCGTCGTTCTCTCTCGTTGAACTTGATCCTCCCCTCTTGAGCTTCCCTCATTGCCTCAATAAGCTTTTGGGTGGGTGTAATTATTTTGCCCCGATAAACACACTCCCCCGTCTCCGGGTTCGGCGATCCCCATGCCCGTACCACCAGCTTTTGGCCCTTGGGTCCCATCCCTCCGTACCTGGACGGATTCCTCGCGCCCTCGGCTCGTTCTCCATCTTCTCCCACTTAGGCTGCCAAAAGCGATACCCTCCTCGGCCCCATAATATGATTGTACTCCTTCTTGGCCGCATTCTCCTTATTTTTTTCGATATTTCAAGGAACTGCTCCGATTTCTTTTGCTTCACAAATTCTGGCCAATCATGTTGCGGTTTCTCATATTGTCCCGTGAAATCCGGAGTCTTGCCCGGCTTGACAAAGTCATGGGCTAGATTTTGCTTGTATTTCCGGAATGCGTTGGCCATCCTAGAAAGAGCGAACCTGTTTGACTAGCTTGCACCTCTCCTTGTTTTCTCGAATCTTGTTACCCGCCTCATCGTATCCGCGGTATTCCGGAGGTAGAACGAAATGTTCCATAAGCTTCTTGAAGCAATCTTTTTTTGTTCTCTTTATCGACAAAAGTGAAACCAAGACGTGCCTTCTTTGGCTCATTCCACTCCCGGACGGTGATCGAGACGTTGTCTCTAACAACGGCTCCGCATTGGCCGACAAACTTGGTGGCGTTCTTGCTGGGCTCCGCCGGCCTCGCCGGTTTGTTCATCGACAACATCGATGGTGCATGTTTCGTTTGGTTTCATCGTCTTGGTTGCGCCACGCTTTGACGACGTACTCGATTTTTTCGACGATCCGGCCGAGGGCTAAAATAAGAAAGAGAGTCGCGCGCGTTAGTACACACACATTTATTCAAATCGGCTAGTTGTATCACCGGACGCTCAATATGTATATATATATACCTCGGCGCCGGAGGTGGTTGCTACTTCCAATTGAAGATCGTCGTTTATCGACGTTTCTTCGGCATCATCTTGCTCGACGGCGCCCTTCATCTTCACCCTCAAGGTTCGTATAAGAAGAGATATCATCTTCTTCTTCTCCGGCTCGGCACATATGGAATATCGCCTTTTATGATGCCGAACATATGGTCTTCGGCGTCCGGATCATAGTTGTCCGTAATCGGGTCAGCTCTATCGTCCGCCATATGTCGGTCCCGAAAACATGTAGTCAAAACAAATTAATTAAGTGAAGAAGGGGCGGTGGCGGTGGCGAAAGTGCGGTGGCAAAAGGAGAGGGCGAGGAAGGGGTGGTGGGAGAGGGTGTCGCGGCGGATTCATCGGACAAGTGCCGTGGCGAGGGGGGGGAGGGCGACGTGAACCGGTTGGGCAAACAGAGACGGCGCGGTCTCGTGCGCGCGCGGCGGCGCGCGGTCGGCGTCTCGTTGTGCGTGCACGGGCGGCGACGACTTAAGAAAAATGATGTAATAGTATATTTTTTTGAGTTCTTTTTAAAAGTGAAAAATACGAAAGTAAAAATTTAGTTCATTTTTTGACAAACTTTTGTTATTAAGTTATTTTTGTTAAATTTTGTTAAGTTATTTCTCTTACTTTAAAATTTTGTTATACATGTTAAAGTCAATTTTTTATTAAATGAAATGAGGCCGGGAGATTTATTATTAAGTCAATTTGTGTTTAGTTCATTTTTTTGAGTTCTTTTTAAAAGTGAAAAATACGAAAGTAAAAATTTAGTTCATTTTTGACAAACTTTTGTTATTAAGTTATTTTTGTTAAATTTTGTTAAGTTATTTCTTGTTACTTTATAAAATTTTGTTATACATGTTAAAGTCAATTTTTTATTAAGTGGCCGGGAGATTTATTATTAAGTCAATTTGTGTTTAGTAAAAACAACAAAAACAAAAAACAAAAAACAAAAAAAAAGGGCGCCGGCCGTCTCTCTTTCTCTCTCTCTGTTTCTCTGTCCGGCCGTCGGCGCGCGCGACGGCGGCGGGCGAGGCGACGGGCGAGGCAAGGGCGGCGGCGGGCGAGGCAAGGGCGGCGGCGGCGAGGCGCCGGCGGCGGCACCCTGGGCGGCGGCGCGGTTCGTTCGATCCGTTCGGCGCGCGGCCGGGCGGCGCCGTGTAGCGCAGGGCGAGGGCGCGGCAGCGACGGCGCCGAGGCGCGGCGGAGGCGTCGAGGCGCGGCGGAGGCGCGGCGGCGACGGCGTCGGCGAGGGCGGCGGCGCGGTCGGGCGAGGGCGACGGGCGGCGCACGGCGAGGAGACGAAGTGATCGAGAAGATCCGCGGCGGTTCGCGCCGCGAATATATAGGGACCCCCTTTGGTCGCGGTTGGTGTGGCCAACCGCGACTAAACAGCCTTGTAGTCGCGGTTGGCCACACCAACCGCGACCAAAGGTGTTTTTCGCCCGAATTTCGTTTCCCGCGGAAAATACCTTTAGTCGCGGTTTGGGAGGCCAACCGCGACTAAAGGCATTTTTCAAAATGCTTTTCTTTTTCAAAATCTTAAAAATACAAATAATTTATCAATAAATTCAAAAAAATAAAACTAATTCAATTCAAAATCTTAAAAATACAAATAATATATCAATAAATTCAGAAAAATAAAACTAATTCAATTCAAAATCTTAAAAATACAAATAATATATCAAAAAAATTCATAAAAATATAACTAATTCAAATCAAAATCTAAAAAATACATATAATATATCAAAAAATTCAGAAAAATAAAACTAATTCAATTCAAAATCTTAAAAATACATATAATATATAAAAAAATTCAGAAAAATAAAACTAATTCAATTCAAAATCTTAAAAATACAAATTATCAAAAATTCATAAAAATAAAATTAATTCAATTCAAAAGTTCGTTGGCCCCCTCTTCCCGCCTCTTTCCGCCGACCCCTCTTCCCTCCTCGTCTTCCCCGCCATTTCTTCCCTCGTCTTCCCGCCTCTTTCTTCCCGCCAATTGTTTCCCGCCAATTTCTTCCGGCCTCTTTCTTCCCGCCAATTTTTTCCCGCCAATTTCTTCCCCGCCACTTTCTCCCCGCCTCTTTCTTCCCGCCTCATGTCTTCCCGCTCCCATTTTTCCCGCCATTTGTCACTACATATAGGTAGCCCGGCTTGGCCAGCATCACATCTCTACAATCTCTCATCACTCTCTCATGGCTTCCACCGCACCCACTCTAACCTACCAGCAGGTGGAGGAGCTTTGCGCCTCGAACTACCCTTGCCCTCCGGCTACCGCGTCCCTCGCCGGGCCGGAGCCTAAGCCGCCGGCGGCGTGCCGGTCCCTCCCGTCCCTCGAGTACCGCGCGCCGGCGGCCATCACGAACCACTACTACCTCGACCTCACGCCGGAGCGGCGGATGAATCCCCGCCGGCATCCCGATAACCGACATACTTGGGACGCCTTCTTCATCAATCGGCGTGAGAGGGCGCTCGCCGAGGTATGAGGAGGACGGTCCGCCTCCCGGAAACTTCCACGAGGCCGGCCGGCCGCTATGGTGGTACGGCCGGACTCGCGCAGCGTCATGGACTACATCACGGCCGGCGATATCCCCCGCCCTGCGCTACCCTCGCTCGAGCCACGAGCGCCGCCCGACGACGACGACGACAGCAGAGACGACGACGCCGGCAACTTAGAAGGCGACGACCGCCAAGCACAACGGCGGCGGCTATGAAGAATACGAGTATGCATATTATACGCCTAGGCAGGAGTATGACTAAATCACTCCAAATTTCATGTATGCATGAGTATGACTTAGTCACTCCAAATTTCCTATATGCAGGAGTATGACTTAGTCACTCCAAATTTCATGTATGCAGGAGTATGACTTAGTCACTCCAAATTTCATGTATCATCACTGCTATCTCGAGTCAATTGAATCATTCGAAAATGGACACCAAACACATCACGGATAATATAATTCACATGATTCATTCAACAAAGTTTGGTACAATAAATTATTACACATCATTTCTTCCCTTGTGTCCCTGCTTGCTTACGATTGTGCCGTATCCATGGAGCATCCTCATCATTTAACTTAATGCTTGGGTCGGTGTTCACTTTGAAGGGCGGAATTTCAAGCAAACATATTATAATCTTCTCGACATGTCCGTCTTGTCCTCCACTCCCACGATGTTTCTTTTCCCCGAAAGAACAATGTGGCGCTTTGGATCATCGCATGATGTACTCGATCGTTTTCTTATCTTTCCGTTTCCTCGGTTTGCTACTCATGTCCTTCACATAGAAAACCCGAGCGACATCTTTCGCTAGGACGAATGGTTCGTCAAGATAACCAAGATTGTTGAAATCCACCATTGTCATTCCGTATTGCTGGTCCACCTTTACCCCACCTCCTGTTAGCTTGAACCATTTGCACCGGAACAAAGGGACCCTAAAGGAGGGTCCATAGTCAAGTTCCCATATCTCCTCTATGTAACCATAATATGTGACCTTTTGCCCATTCTCGGTTGCTCGCATCAAAGCGGACACCACTCGTTTTGGTTGGTGCTCTTTTTATCTTGGGCGATCGTGTAAAATGTATTTCCATTTATCTCGTACCCTTGGAAAGTCGTTATAGTCGAAGATGGTGTCTTGGCCAACATGTACAAGCTGATCTACAACCTTATTGTCACTCATTAAATGTTTTCTCAACCAACTGCCGAAAGTCTCTATGTGGGCCTTCCTAATCCAGGATTCAGGCTTCCCTGTGGTTGTCCGAGCGTAAAATATTCTTGTGTTTCTCAAAGTACGGAGCCACCAAGCCGGAATTGGTCGGAACGTGTGGTGTGCTTCGATCGGAGAATGGCCGTCCATACATATCATTGATTTCCTTCCGATCGTGCTTTTTCCACTTAGTCTCCCCTCGTGCCGCGATTGAGGAAGACCAATCGGCTTAAGGTCGTGAACAAAGTCAACACAAAACTCAATTACCTCCTCATTTCCATAGCCCTTGGCGATGCTTCCTTCCGGCCTAGCACGGTTACGAACATATTTCTTTAATACTCCCATGAACCTCTCGAAGGGGAACATATTGTGTAGAAATACAGGACCGAGAATGGAAATCTCATCGACTAGGTGAACCAGGAGGTGCGTCATAATATTGAAGAAGGATGGCGGGAACACCAACTCGAAACCGACAAGACATTGGATCACATCGTTCCGTAACCGTGGTAGAACTTCTGGATTGATTACCTTCCGAGAGATTGCATTGAGGAATGCACATAGCTTCACAATGGCTACTCGAACATTTTCCGGCAGAGCCCCCTCAAAGCAATCGGAAGCAATTGCGTCATAATCACGTGGCGGTCGTGAGACTTCGGGTTTTGGAACTTTTTCTCCGCCATGTTGATTATTCCCTTTATATTGGACGAGAATCCTGACGGGACCTTCATACTCGCTCGGGCATTCAAAAAAGATGACCTTCTCTTCTTTGGTCGGAGCGTAGGCGGCACGACCTTGAAACCGTTCCGGATGCCGGTCATCGTGGTCTTTCAAACTTTGCTGGTCCTGCCGTGCTTCCTTTGTATCATTTGACTTCCCATACACGCCCAAGAAGCTTAGGATGTTCACGCAAATATTCTTCGTAACGTGCATCACGTTGATTGCGAGCGGACTTCTAGGACTTTCCAATATTCTAGCTCCCGAATATAGATTTCTTCTTCCACATGGCTACGTGCCCGTCGGCTCCCTTCGGAACTGATTGTCCGCCGAGACCCTTTTCCAAAGATGACTTTCAAATCCTTGACCATATCAAATACCTCGAGCACTCGAGTGTGTTCCGCGAGCTTCGGCCGGTGATCCGCCTTGCCGTTGTAATGCTTGCCTTTCTTTCTTATCGGATGACCTTTCGGAAGAAATCGACGATGCCCAAGGTACACGTTCTTCTTACAATTTGGCAAATGTACACTTTCGGTCTCATGTAAGCGAGTGCGTGCATGCATTGTATCCCTTATTTGACGAGTCCCGAAAGGTTACTAAGAGCAGAGCCAATCTTTGATGGTTACGAAAAGCAACGCTCGTAGGTCAAATTCCTCTTCTTTGTGCTCATCCCACACACGGACACCAGGTCTGCCCCACAGCTGTAAAAGTTCATCAACTAATGGCCTTAGGTACACATCGATGTCGTTGCCGGGTTGCTTCGGACCTTGGATGAGCAATGGCATCATAATGAACTTCCGCTTCATGCACAACCAAGGAGGAAGGTTGTAGATGCATAGAGTCACGGGCCGGTACTATGGCTGGAGCTCTGCTCGCCAAAAGGATTCATGCCATCCGTACTTAGACCAAATCTTATGTTCCTTGCGTCGGCTGCAAAATCTTTGAACTCTCTGTCGATCTTTCTCCATTGCGTTCCATCTGCGGGGTGTCTCAACTCCCCGTCCGACTTACGGTCCTCTTTGTGCCATCGCAACAACTTGGCATGCTCTTTGTTCCCGAACGGACGTTTCAACCGTGGTATTATAGGAGCATACCACATCACCTTGGCGGGAACCCTCTTCCCGGGTTTCGGCCCTCAACATCATCACCAGGGGTCATCGCCTCGATCTTATAACGCAATGCGGTGCATACCGGGCATTCATTCAAATTCTCGTATTCACCGCGGTAGAGGATGCGATCGTTGATGCATGCATGTATATTCGTAACCTCTAAACCTAGAGGGCGAGACAACCTTCTTTGCTTCGTACGTAGTGGCGGGCAACTCGTTATTCTTTGGAAACATATTCTTCAACATTTTCAGCATGTTTTCAAATGCCGAGTCGGCTACACCTGCCTGTGCCTTCCATCTCGAAGCAAATCCAGGTGTGCAGCCCAGCTTTTTCAGACCATCATCGCATCCGGGGTACGAGCGCCTTCCCGTGATCCTCTAACATGCGATCCAAATTCTCCCTCTCTTTTTCAGTTTCGCAGCGTCTCCGTGCATCAGCAATGGTGCGACCAAGATCATCAACGGGATCATCACGTGCCTCTTCTTCACCTTCCCCTTCACCTTCCCCTTCACCTTCAGCATCCTCCATGAAAGTATCACCGAAATGAGCAAGATAGCTTTCATCGATGAAATCATCCCCTTCTTCATCTTCTTCCATTATAACCCCTCTTTCTCCATGCTTGGTCCAACAATTATAGCTTGGCATGAAACCGTGCCGAAGCAGGTGCATGTGAACATCTCTTGAGGAAGAGTAACCATTCCGATTCTTACATTTAACACATGGATAGATAACAAAACCCCCTGCTTGTTCGCATTAGCCACTACGAGGAAATCTTTCAAACCCGCACTGAACTCGCCGGAGAGTCGGTTACCGTACATCCATTGTCGATTCATCCGCATTATTATAATATAAAATATATAATTAACCATCATGCATTTGTTAAACTAACTAGCTACAAACAATATAAATTAAACAATGAACTACACACACATGCACATTTTATCAACGACACATCAAAGGTTCAAGTTGCTAACCGCGATCGAGGAGGAAAAAATAAATGAGAAAGCTCAAGTGTGGCTCCAACACTTCATATCATGTTTGTTTCATGCTCTTGGGGCATTTCATCAAACACCTTATGTGCATAAGAGGAACCAAAAGCAAACCTAACACCCACTTGTGAAGCTTGTGAAGAGAATGGCACCAAATGGCTAAGTGTTGGCTGCTCGGATGGGTATATATAGGGGAGGGGCTTTAGTCGCGGTTGGCCCGGCCAACCGCGACTAAAGCCCCCACGTGCACCGGCTGGCCACCGAGCGCCCGGGCCCAGGCCTTTGGTCGCGGTTCGCCTCCCGAACCGCGACTAAAGGTACCATTAGTCGCGGTTCCTGCAGCATCGCGACTTATGGGGCTCACCCGAAGCCTGTTTTTCCACCAGTGTCAGAAATGCTTTAAGAACTGGTTAAGTTTCTGATCAATCAAACGAGCCCATTTTTTTTAGAAACACATTATAAACGCAGACGTTTACGTATACACTCACCTCTATGAATACACACACGCACACCCTACCTCTATGAGCATCTTCGGAAGACTGAGCAGGCGGATCAGATCTTGAAATTGACGAAGTCACCACATGCGCCTCGCTGTCGACGGGAATGTCGCCTCTCACTGAAACAATATTCCGCCTTTATAAGACAGACAGATGTCAAACCTGTGGTTTGAACTCTGGTAGGCTAGGGTACAACCACCCACCCTCCTAACCACATCTTTTGCTTCTACATACGAGCCAAAACGCGCCATAATGGTGGTGTACTGCTGCTCGGCTAGTTGGTGTGCCTCACCTGTTTCTATCTGGACCTAGAGTCCTAGAGAGCCTCAGAGTAACCCATCAGCACTCCACTATTTTCGTTGTGAAACTGGAGGGCTGCTCCGGTCCGCCCCCTGAATGAGGAAGTTGAAGGGTCCTATTTGGTTTTTTTCTCCTGTGTTAGGTCCGCCGAAATCTATATACAGTTTATGTATACCCGTATGTATTGATACGGTATGTGTAAGCCGGGTAAGAAAAAAAAGTAGTCACATGAGCAAGATCTTATAGGACCTTTCTATTTCGGCACACGCACATGATCATAAATACGTACAAAAACAAGGTACAACACAAAACAGGCCATACGGACCTATACAGTTGTACGGACGGTGGACCTACACTGAAATTATGATTGTGCCCCCGTTTATGAACATGTCTGAAAAGATCTCCACCGTTGTTATGTTTGGCACGCCCAAAAATTTACAGGAAGGAACACCGGAGCAAAAGTGGTGAAACTGAGCAACGTCGTTGCTGCCTAATCCCGTGCACCAAATGTTATTTCATCCCTAATGTCTCCTATTCCTAGAGAAGACGTATGATTACCATACTTCACTAGTTTATATATATCCTCCATTTTTCTGCTGTTGTACTGGTGCCTGGGCATTATTTTTTATCCCTTCTACACCTTACTCCTCCTTCAAACACATGTATGTGGGTTGCTTTGAGGATTTGGGAAACCAACTTGTAACACAAGGTGCAATGGAGACTGGTTGTGGCTCTTGATATACTAGTCAAATATATATGAACTCTGATGATAGTATAACGCACACGTATTATTGCTTGGTAGGTAGGTATATAATTGATCGGTTTTGAAAATCCTTCTGATAACAAGGACAACACAACCAATGACATACCTTTTGTCCAGCAACCCTGGAAGCAATAGTCCTAGTTTTAAAGCAAACCGGGACCAATGGGGGGCATTGATCCCGGTTCGTTCCGGCGCGGGGCATCGCTATCCCCCTTCGTCGTGCACTCCTATGATGATCCAGGGACGGCAACACTGATCGAACGAGCAGTTAGAGATCTTGGAGCAGATGTTCAGTACGAAGATTACTATCCAATGGCTAAAGTCGTAACAAGTATCAATACAGAAAGGATCTCGTCAAACCTGGCGACCTCGCGCGTCTAGGGACTCAGATGCGAAGGTTGCATGAATGGTACCTGCAAGCCTGTCGGAACTGTGATCGCTACCTCACGGTGGCAGTTAGAGATGAGCATTACTTCCGGGGGAAGGAGGAGATAAACCTTAAGTTTGAAGAACTATTATAGTTATTCAATCAAGACGCCCTCGACAAATCTATCATCAGTTACTACTGCCTATAAGTGATTTATTTATGTAATTAAGTCTGTAGCTCAGCCCATTCATTTGCACTAACAATTATCCTCAGTATATTCTTTTTATACGCTATATATTATGCAGAATAAAGATGATCGAATGCAATAGAGGCAAGCTCTATGACATTGGGTTCATTGACCCAAACACCGTTCATGAAGTTACGGTTCGACGTACGCCAAGGACACAAAGGACAACTTGCTAAGGTTTTTACTGAAGCGAGCAAACAAAGAGAAAATATTCTTTCCTTAACAACTTCAAGTGAGTGTTATAACTGTCTTACATACATTCGATTTTCGCTTATTCGATGTGAAATCTAAATAATCCGGCGAGTTATGCGTGTGGAGCTTTTACTATATTCTCCTAATCATTAAGCTTAACAAAGGAGTAGTGTCATGGACTCGAAACGTAAAGAACATGAGGAATGGGCGAACATGGTTGCCCTGCTCCAGAGGTAATTTCAATCAATATTGTATCGGCGCATCTTCATATATTCTCATTCGATGATATCATCAACTAATCAAATAACTCATTTAACTCATTTTTTTACCGAGCATGGCTTGGAAATGGTTCATCAATACTGTTCTGGGTAAATAGAAACCGGAGCTTAAATTTAAAGATCACCCTGTAAGTAGTACTATATATATAGCTATGATCGCGAATCTCTTTGATATTTTGTTTCAGTACCATGCTTGATTATTAGTTTGATCGAACTATTTTTTCGTAAAGTGTTTGAAGCAGGAACCCGCGAATAACTTATGTGGATACTACGTCTGCGAGTTCATTCGCGAGATGACTTGTCACAGGGAACCGGATGAGGCTATATCCGCCATTCGTGTACGTGAACAATGTTTTCGTAAAGTGTTTGAAGCAGGAACCCGGGAATAACTTATATTGATCTCCTTTTCTTTAATTTAGATGCGACGCATGCGGGACTCTCTCCTAACGGAGGAACGGATACGAGCAATTCAAGAGGAACTTGCGGGATTCTTTCTTACCGAGGCCATAGCTCGTGGTGGAGAATACCATCGGGAGTTCATATATATGTATTAGGGATATGAATAGATATGGTACCTTTGGTCCCGACTTTATATACTTGTACTGTATTTCATGACGATGTCTATATACATGACGATGTTTGTGGCTTCCTAAATGATGTATGCATTGCAGATTTGAATGAATAATATAAAATCCTGAACCTCTGCCGTGGCAGAGAAAATGGACGTTTATCTGCCGCGGCAGAGGTTTAGGGTGGAGCAGCGTTAGCCATTTTCTCTGCCGCGGCAGAGACCCTCCAGTTCCGGTTCGTATCACGAACTGGGACCAAAGGTCCTCCACCACGAGCCCCCTGGCCGCACCACGTGGCGGGAACTTTGATCCCGGTGCACATTTGAACCGGGACTAAAGGGTTGAGCCTTTAGTCCCGACTGGTTGGTCCCGGTTGAAAAACCGGGATTGAAGGCCCAAATGGACCGGAACTGTAGGCCCATTTTCTACTAGTGCAAAGTGCGACCAATTGTGTTATCTTCCTCGATTTCTATCCACGAGAACCCTTGGATCAGTTTAACGTTTGCAAATATGTATTTTTTTTTCCAAAACACTACTGGAAGAGAAGTAATTCAGGTTTAGCAACATCTCAAATCATATCACTATAATGATACTACTAAATTAGTATGGATTTTCTGACATATTTTAAAATATAATTTTGATATTATGGTTCTAATCAAGTCTTGGTTGCAAGCCTTGTTCCCGGTGAAATTTGTACCCTTTTTCGATAAAGGTGAAGCTTGTACCTCAGATCAATCTCTCTTCTTCCCACATCTCCTCGCCCGAGCTAGTTGAACTTATGCTTGTCAAGTAGGCCATCACGCTTCCCCTTTGGCACGAAGCATGGAGTGGGCAACGCGAGCTTCTAGCTTTCATCTAGTCGTCGATGGCACCACCACGACGACCAGCAAGTCATTGCTGACGAGATCCAGAACTACGAGTCATTGCGTTCCCTAGCAAAGGATGAGTGGTGACGTTGACAAAAGCTACCTCCCAGTTCAGTTGCGATGAAACCATCAAAGTGATGTCTAGCTCTGAGCAGCAAAATGTATTTCTTCCCCAACGTCTCCTATTCACATAGCAGATTAACTACACTTCGCTAGCTCTGTGTCCTCCATTCTTTTTGTTATTGTATTGGTAGGTGTGCGTTATATCTTTTCCTTGAGTACCCTACTCACTCATTCTCCTTGTTCAAGCACATGTTTGCGGGTGGCTAGGCAAACTAACAAGCAACAAGGCGCATGGGAGACTCGTGGTGATTGTTGATACTTGCGAAATAAATAGTGGTGCTATCTCTCATGATGGTATCTTCGGCACATATTTTTACGTGGTAGGTAACACTATATTGCGTTTGCGTACATCATTGATCGATTTTGAAAACGCGTCTGATAATAAGGACAACTGGAATGTGTACATCTAGTTTCTCTGTCTCGTCTTCCTTGCAAACAAATAGAACATTTTCAGCATTTCACTGTACATAGGCTTACACGAGTCTGTTTTCTCCCCAGGGCCATATTACAACTTACAGCATCAGCAGAATGAAATAAGGTTACATAAAATGAATACAGACGTTGCTGGACTAAGAACCAACGAACCCTACCTAGAACAGCCAGTGCTTCTTTTTAGACTTCCGCGTCGGAAGATCTGCCAAAGAATAGATTATATGATGAGTGCAAGCTCATGTGAACTGGGCCTACTAACCAATGACATAAATACTACATTTGATATTTTCAAATGTAAGCACAAAAATGATGTTGTTACAAGTGGCTGGTAACATTGAGCAAAATACTGCTCACCTTCATTTGCATATAAGGAATTGTAGTGTACTTCACACCAGAAACTTAGCCAAAGCTCTGCAAGAGGGAACAAGGGTATGATAAGCATATAATTTACTGCATTTGGGGATAGGGTATTTAGCAGCTAACAACGGGGAAATATTACTACAACGAAAGGTTGCCACAGTAACAGAGTAGTTCAGATTAATAGGGCATTGTAAGTCCGACATGGAACAGAATAAGTCAGCTTTCGGAAAAGCAAGATCTCAGCTCTAACCTCTTGTAGGAGCAACATCCCTGGGGACTATCTCGATTAGGCATGTGTCTCTAAACGACGTCAGCAGGCAAATTTTGGCACCAAACTGATTTAACAATAAAAAGGTATCAGATAAACTAAAACTGATACACGATGCCTCTTAGTATTGAAACAATTGGGTACTGGTAGCTTGGACTTCTGTGGCATTCATATATTAAAGTGGGCCATATTATCTAAACAATATAAAAGTGCATCTCATTAACAGAAGATGCAACTCCAAAATGAAGTGTAAGAAGCATTAAAGGGTGAATGATAGCACGCGTGGTCATCTTAAAAAAATAAACAACTGAGTATGAAAAACATGATGTTGCTTGCCAATTTCGATGCACAAAGATCATATAGGGATAAAACATTTGGTAGTCCACCAAACCAACTATAATAACAGAAGCGATCTTTGTTAAATATTAACCTTGTCATTTTGTTAGAAGGCAATTAGTGGATACTTGAGAGTTTGTGATACTGTGTGAGTGTTGCATGTGCCAGTGAATAGATTCATGAATTAGGGGATGCATGACTGGTAGTAGTTCTAACATGGAGCTGGACTCATATAGGAGTGTTTGCATGTGGTTGATTCATAGGTAGTTGCCGCGGAGTAAGGCTCCAGTGATTCAGTCAAGCACACAAGTGTTTAGTTTCTCATGCATTTAGGATCATGCGAGTGGCCAGTCAATTATTTTGGCCGAGTCAAGTTAGTGGCCGGTGTGTTAGCTAGTGGTTAGTAAATGGAGAGTTTAGTGGAGCTAGTGGCCGTGTGTGCGCGGCTGGTTACATGTGTGCTAGCCTATTTAAGTTGTAACCATGTTTGTGTGTAATGAATGAGAAGAGAAAAATGTAGTGCATGTGACCGGGAAAGAAAGGCAAAGCTAGTTTTCTCCTTGGTGAAGTGTGTGCGTGCGCGTGTGTGTTTCTTCCTTGGCGTGTGTGCTTGTGAGACACAAGTGTGTGTGTTTTGTTTTTTGTGAGAGAAACAAGAGAGATTGAGAGAGTGAGTGGTACAAGATGGAGCTGCAAGATGCAGCTCCAACAATCTTAAAGCAATGAATACATAGTTATTACTACCAAAGTACGAAAACAGTATATTACTAGCTTCGTATTTTTAAAAGGCATTTTATTAGAAACATAAAAATATCTGACTCAATCTACAAGTACTATATGCCACAAGTACTCGTATAAAAATAACCAGTCATCTTAGAAGTGTTATGGTACCCGGTCTGCAGCTGCTTGTAAGGTAACATGATCTCCCCATTCCCCAGATCTACAGAATCAAAAATAATATAGCTTCAAATAAGGAGATGAGCAACAAACAGAACTTTAAACGTCATCAGACTCTCAAATCTGCTATGGACTGGAAGTACATAACCTTTTCATTTTCTTCAAGTAAACCTTGTAGTCCAAAGGTACATAGCCTTCATAGTGTTTCCTGAATTCCTTTAGCTAAAACATAGATATGTTGTTTCAGCATATCCACATATCCTGAAAAATAGATAGTTATAGATAAAGAGATGGAAATGGTGATTTACCTGCTTGACTACTGCCTTCCTCACATGTCTGTGATAGTCAGGATTGCGGAATATCTGGTCTGCCAGAGCTCGAAACTGTAGATAAAACACATAAGAAAAAATAGGAAGCATTGAAGGTACAGTAAAAAAGTTCACCTGGAAGATGAGCTGTAAAAATATATTATAAGATATTAACATTTACTTATGGGAAGAAGATACAGAAAATGCAGGGTGGATTCAAGGAATGTATCAGAAAAAAACCCTCTTAATATTTGACTTTATAAACACAATATACTCTGTCAAGCATGTAATAAACTAACCTGGCAATTACCATCTCCTTCTATCTGATATTCAGCTAAGCCGTAAGTGCCCAATCTTTCAAAAAGAAGTGTGAGGTAAATGAATCTAATATAAAACAGAGGGGGAAAGCAATAACAAAATGCAACATTTACCTTTCCAATAATGATTCATGGTCTATTGTTGCATTATTAAAATCAGGAATTTTCCCATTGACTCGAGGAGTGTGCTGATAGGAAAAGGAAGTATTAGAAACGTAAGGAACTTGGAGGATAGTGATTAGATTCGATAATGAAAATGTATAATACTGTTCTACACTAGACCGTCCATTGTTACAATATTTTATTCAAGTTTCATTTCATGCCAACCAAGTCAACAGAGATATGGCAGATTTAAAAGGATCAGCGGGCAGCAAAACACTGAAAAACACGTATTCAATAACTGATAGAATTAGTACCGGGAGCGAATCTAAGTGAGACAGACGCTTTCCAAGACTGCGCCCATTGTTTTTGGCCTCAGTTAAAAGGGCACCAACGGTGCCGTCGTCATCGCTCCCCTGAGTACTGGTGCTAATACTTGAGCAGGAGCTTTTACTAACATGATCCTGTGGTTCAGACATGCTAACTCAGAAAGAGCATTGAGAAGGTACGGGTTCACTGTAGACTGCAAAGAAAGGAAAGCAGAGTTTGGTGATCAAACAATTTTAACACTTCAAAGCGCACATCAACATATCGCATGGACAACAAGCAGAATCAGAAAACAAGTTCATCGTCAGTACATAAGTTTTAATGGCTTCGGTCTATGAGTGCACATCAGCCATCTAGATGTCAATACTGAAGCATACACAGAGTTTCTAGGTGCCCATTTCACGAAGAGCAGAGAGCTGACATACTGAACAGTAAACACGCAGTAATTCATTTCCAAATGCAGGAAATCCTCGACAAACTGATAACCGATATAGTAGAGTAGGTGCTCACATCACAATCTGCTGCTACCACTTTTCCTGAACTGAAATCTACTACTAAATACTACTCGGAGCCTGTGCAGCACTAACAGTGGCAGACCTAAGCGCTGGGGCATGGGAGTTCAGCTGAACCCCCAAATTCATTCGGAAAAATGAGCTGCCACTATTACTCCCCGCAGCAAACGAAAATCGTAACAGAACGCACGAATTGGAGCATCCATCCCAGGGAGAAAATATGTTGATTATAGGTTGCTTGCATCAAACAAAGTACCAGAATACACCTCAAAGGACAATCCAGGTAGGTTAGGGTTCCTTACCGACGGCAGAAATCAGCCCGGCCCCGGGTGGATCTCGACTCGGCGCCGGTCCAGTAGAGCGGAGGAGGGAGAAAGGCGAGGGCTTTGGTAGGGGAATTCGTTCCGGGTGGCGTGCTGCTGCGGTAGGAGGTGCGGAAGCGTGCTCGCCGGAGCGAGCTGAAGGATGGTGGCGTGGGGAATTGAGACGAGCAGGGAGGGAAGCCAACCGCCGGGAGAGGAAGGAAGCAAGAAGAGAACAGCAAGTGCTCGAGCTGGAGGGTATTTTTGTCATTCATTTTCGTGAATGCCAAAGCATTTGTTCAGACAATTCTTCAATCTGGATGTTGGAAACACCGAGATCGCACTTATACATCACAAAATGTACAGATATACAGTATACATATCACTACAACTACAGACTTAAAACTTCGAATTTGACAAAGTCTTCGCATGTGACTTGCTAGAAAAATGTCGTCCCCCATTAAAAAGATAATTCATACATGCATGTACTCCGTATATAACCATGTTTTAGGGTGTAGGCTCCTTCATTTTGGTTCATACGTAGACCACTTTATAAAATATTTAAAAGGTCTCACATTAGTGAATGAAGTATCAGATTTGACACCGTGGCACCGCGCATGTTGTGTTACTACGTTCCATCCATATTAAGTGTCACTGCCATGTATCGAACATATTTTACTCGTTTTAGCGATTAGTAATATGAATCAGAGGAGTATATATATTAGTGTGGTCTTTAAATGACATTGGCCAATTATTTTGTGTGAAAATATAAAGCTAAAATGCATAACAAAAATAAAACTGACTACTCCATACGGTTCAATTTATAAGGCGTGCACGTCGTTTAAGAAAAACATTGACTATATATTTTGCCAATAAAATATGAGATATATGCCACAAAAATTATACCATTAGATTCATATTCAATAGAAGTTTCTAACGGTATAATTTTTGTGACATATAATTCATATTTTGTTGACTAAATTAAGGGTCAAAGTTTTTCTTAATCTACGTGCGTGCCTTATAAACTGAACCTGAGAGAGTAGCTAATCTTGTGGTACAATAGATGTTAAAATTCTCGGTACTGAGGGTTAGAAGAAAATGGGTTAACAAGGATTTTGAAACAGCCTACATATGTGTATTGAGGGATAAAAACATGATATGTTGTGAGATTCACGATTGTAACTTACTCAATTCCAAAATATAAGGCTTGTTTTGACGGTCTATATTTGAGCTTTGACAGTAAATGTGATACAGTACAATATTTACTTGATGGTTACAAAATCACAATCATATGAAAGTGATTTCATATGTGAATCAAATAATGTCTATTTTGTGTAGTAACATAAATTATTATTTGACTATTTGTTGGAGAAAATATGAATTTGATCCGTCAAATTACGCCTAATATCTCCGTTCTATATATAAAGGTGTTAATATGTTGGTCAGTGTGATACGTATAACTTGTAAAAAATCTTCTTTCATCCAACGCAGACGCAAACCGTAGATGAAGTAGCGTGGTCCATACTCCATAATTTTGGCACTTGCAATCCTTCCATCCACACGCTCGTGTACACATTTGTAATTATGTGTGTATGGATTCATCATGCGTGATCCCTCCATGTGATGGAGAATACATGCTGCAACTTGCAGAAAGTTTTCAATAGTAAGTACCACAGAGCCAGATCTGCTGGTACTTTTGCTATGAAATTTATAAGGAAAACAGACGCCCGGTAAAAGGAACTATGCAATTTTCTCCAGAGTCAAAACGACTAGTTACAGAAATATAGTACTAGTACACTTGCAGAATGGGTAACAGTTTCATATTCTTTTTTGTCAGTGAAGTCCATACAGTTTCTTTCGAAGAACATGCTTCAGAGTTGAGTGCCCTCCTAAAGTAACTTCTTTTCATTATTATTTAGCAATATAAAGAAGCACGGCTTTAACTATGAGAAAGCAATGGATGATCCACCCTTCTCTTTTAGAAAAACAGGACAAACTAATCATAATCAGAGACAGAGAGTGCCAAGCTTCACATGGTATCACTAAACAGCATCTTAATCATGATTCTCGCAGCTTCAGAGAAAGGACGCTGCTAATAATCTATAGCTAAGAGTGCATCATCATCAGGTACCATGTGTTCTGCTGAAGAAGCTCTGATATAATATTCTGCTCTTTATAAGTAACTACTGCCAGTCAGTTGACCAAAAAAAATGAGATTCTGATGAGAGGCAAATTAGTTAACTCGATTATTTTTCATCGCTGTTTTTCTTTGTGTATCGGACAATCAATAAATTGAGATAATTACCTTACATTTCTTCATAAATTGTATTTACAGAGGAATTGGACATAAACATGATCATAATATAGCTCAGAGCTTCTTTGAGACAGAAGTGTACAGTGCCAAAGATTTCATTAGCCAAAGAACAACAGTTAGGTATGCTGCCTTATGCTGAGTAGCTCAATGTCGAAGATGACAATACCAAGAGTGGAACCCTCGCCATTAGCGAGGAGCGTTGGGTTGAATATAGTAGTAAACAGTCTCTGCCGATCAAAGAACTGCACATGAAGCAACAGGCAAATTCAGTACCTGATTCAAGTGGGGACTTTCTGAATCTAAACACATCTATATGCATGGTTTAATAAATCACTAAATAAAATAATAGCCTTCTAAGAGAAGTGGAGAACACATTTCTGAATGCATGATGCGTGCAATAGAAAGGAACAAGTTGGAAGTAGGAATTGCCAAGATTGGAGAAGCTCCAAATGAGCATGAGCAAAATAAGATAATAAATGTGAAACTCTGGAATTCAGATAGCACGAAAGTTACATTAGGAGGAATTGGTTCTTGTGATGTGTTTTGGTATCCCTGTGATGGTGGAATGACCACACGACGAAGACCACCGACTCTCATGGACTTCACTGCTGCCTCAATACCAGGTATAACCTGCAGGATCATTTATTAAATTATCATGGCAAGATTATCAGCCTGAAAAATATTCTAGAGACAGACATCCCAAGAACTGGGTGGAATATCACATAAACGAGAGAAGCCCATCAAGAAAATAATAATAGCAATAAATGTACTCTAGCAAGTTTCCTCACAAAAAGGATACAGCAAAGCTCATTATTAGCTACAAAAACAGAAAACTCTCATATTGTTGTGGCCACAAACTTTCGCCAATCAAACTCAACTAACATGATGTAGTGTAGTATCAGCAGTTCAGCACCCTAAGATGCCCTTACTTATTTTTGCAAAGAGTTCCAATGAAACTCTCAGCTCACCTTTCCAGATCCGACGGTAAAGACAAAAGGAATAGGATCACCAGTCGCATCTTTGTGATCGTAAGTTGAGTCGAAGCGCCATCCTTGCTTCGCAGCCAACCTCCCATAATAGTGAATTGCAACCTTCAAACATGCAGGGAACATAAGATCAACCATAAGAATATACTCCATTTAGTTCATTTTGTACCAACTAAAATTAGCATTATTCTTTTTGCGGGGAAAATTACTACGTTACTTGTAAGAAACCCATGCACCTATGTATCATGATAGTTTAGTATGAACAGTGGTGAGTGGTGTGTAGACTAGAGCAATTTTGGGTTTTCAAGGTGTAAAGTTGGATAATGGGGACAGGCAAGAAAGGATGCTGGTAATAGGCGCAATTCCACTATTGCCTTCACCTGGTCTCCGTCAGCCGGGACATCGCCGGAACCCTCCCGGAGCTCCAGGGCCTTCACGCCGCCGGAGCTGGGGATCTCAGTGAATTGACCGGCGGCGGAGGCGGCCGCCGTGGGGAGGATGGATGCGGCGGCGGCCAGGAAGAGGTGCCTTCTTGTGGCCGTGAGTGGTGATGCGGCAGCTAGGGTCACGGTCTTTGTTTTCTTGGGAGGCGGCGGCGCGGCACCGGCCACCGGGGCGGCGGCGGTGATGACCATGAAGGCCCCTACCGTTGCTATATTTTCCTGCGCTTCTGGATTTAGCTTTGATTTTCCCACCTATTTTCCATCCATTTTCCTCAAGGGCCTCGTTTTTTGTTTTCTTATTAAAAGAAAATGACAAGAAAAGGAGAAAAGAAAATCTAACACAGGAATCACGAAACCCAATTTCTATTTCATGCCAGGGCACTCCGGGGTCTTCCACGGTGCCCACGGCTCGCGCGCGTTAGATCGCGATCCAACGGCCTAAAACTACCGCATGCGTGCATGTGTGACATGATGGGTTTTTTTGCGGGGACCACAAGCACGTGGCGACGGCGACCGCACAAATGCTAGCCTTAGCTTATCCATCTCGATTCTCCTCTCCTCTCGTTCTCATCCCCATCCCAACTCCATGAAATTGAGCACCCCGTCGAGAGGATCCCGATGCTAGCACCTCCGCAGGCTCCGCCTTGACCGCCACCCGGCCTGCCTCCGCCGCCGCGGCGACGGCACCTGCCGAGGCACCCTGCTTCCCCTACCTCGCCCCAATCGCCGACCAGCTCGGCGCGCTGCAGCCGTACCTTGGCCCCATCGCTGAGAGGCTCAGGGTGGTCCCCGTCCTTCACGGCGTCGGCGCAGACGCCCTCGTCAAGTTCCTCGGCGGCGAGGCGTTGACGGCGGCCACCATGCTCGAGGCGTGGGGGGCGCGGCCGAGGCACCCTGCTGCCCTACCGCGCGCCATTCGCCGACCAGCTCGGCGCGTTGCAGTTGTACCTCGGCCCCATCGCCGAGCGTCTCGGGGTGGTTCCATCTCTCATGGCGCCGGCTCGGACGCGCTTGTCAAGTTCCCGGCGGCGAGGCGTTGACGGTGGCCGCCATGCTCAAGGCGCCTGTGGAGGCGGTGGCCAAAGTCCTCGCACAGCACACTGCGCCGCGATGCGCTCCGGGGAGGCAGCCGCGATGCTCAGGTTTGTGCTCCCCGTGTGCGCCGTCGGGCGGGAGGAGGCCACCGCCCCGTTGCTATTTTGTATAATGTCCACATTCAGGAATCTCCTCTTCAGTTATCATACGTCAAGTAGCCCCCAGTTCTAGTACTAGTAATTTTTGCAGCAAAGGATGTATTTCTTTCCTTTTTCTACATCTAGTATCTTGATTATTAGGTTCCTGGAGGATTTTAGATGTAAGAAATAATATGTTCTTCTCAATCTGAATGTATTTTTTTTCTTTCATTTTTTACATTTAGGATCTTGATTAGTAGGCTTCTGAACGACTTTGGATGTAACAAATGGTGGATCTAATTTTTCTTCCTTTTCTACATCCAATCTGGTTCAGGCTAGTTTTGACTTTGGATGTAACAAATGATGGATGTAATTTTTCTTCCTTTTCTACATCCAATCTGGTTCAGGCTAGTTTTGGATGTAAGAATATTAGGTTCATCTTAAAAAAATTACATTTGGAACGATGGCAATTTTAGATGTTTTCTTGTTTCTTTTTTCTACATCCACTAATCCAGAATCATTTACTTGTTTTCATCTCGAGGTAGAAAAAACAAATAGATGATAGATGCGGTTTTTTGGCGTGAGTTTGCGAACGATTTGGTATTTTTTTTCTTGTCATGGATTTGGGACGGAACCCACTGATTTGCACGTCCCATGACTCGTGCTGCAGCCATCCCACGCGGAAAGAAGAAACGTGTAGGACTAGAACTTTCTATTATTAGAACGTGACAGATGTTAGACTAGTTTATTTCTATTTTTGGGTGGGGCACTCCCTAAGACTAACCGGTGCTAGGGCACTGTGTAGCAACGTCCATCACGAAACGCCCTCCATGGACCAGAAGATGTATTGGTTTTCTTTCACGGATAGAATAAAAGAACTCACGGCTGATATATGCAAATCGTGCGAGAAAAAAGTGTGTCTTTCTCTAGCTAATAAATTATCTTACTTGCTCCGATTATTTTCAGTTGATTTGGATTTAGTATAACTTAATACTAAATTCGAGTCAATTAAAAGAAATAAGAGGGTAGATTTTTCACTTTGTTCCTGCTCAATTTGCAAATCGGTGTTTTCTTGATAAATCTTGGTACTCGGGGTTATTTTTTGAACAAGCAAAGACGTCTGAGCCTCCATTCATTGAAATTAAGTGCATAGTACACTGTGGATTACATTGCTCTGGAAAAGAAAATTTTGCAAGATTGAAACTAGATTGGGAATTAAAAATTTCCCTAGTCTCGGAACGGGTTCTGCCACGTATTGAAGTCTTGTCAGACCATGCGTCTATTTTACTTTCAACCGGGAACCCAATAGCTCATTGTAGACGTCCATTCAAATTTGAACTTCGATGGCTACAAAGGGAGGGGTTCTCGGATATGATTAAATTTATATGGGACAAGCCAGTTGCTGGGAACAACCCAATCCAAAGGTGAAATAATAAATTTCGCTCGACGTGTAGATACCTTGGGGGTTAGTCCAAGCACATGACTGGAGTACTAAAGAAAGAGAAACTCGGCCTATCATCAAAAATAGATGATCTGGAGGCACTCGCCGAGGTACGATCGTTAACTACGCAGGAGATTGATCTTAAAAGTCAACTCAATGCAACGTTAGCGGGTACTAAGGGAGGAGGAACTCAAGTGGTACCAAAGATCTAAAGCCCAATTTTTGCTGGAAGGAGATTCGAATACGAGATACTTTCATAGTGTAGCCAATGACAGACACATAAAGAAACACATTCATTCTTTAGTCCAGAATTGAAGGTCATGAACAACTTAAGTCCTATATTACATCTTATTACAAAGGTATGTTCGGAGCCCCCGAGGAATCTGATATATCCATGGATGAATCCAGTATTGATGATATTCTTCAAGTGTCCCCACAAGAAAACGCTATTCTGACTTCCCTCTATTCCGAGGAGGAGATTAGGAAAGCGGTTTTCCAAATGGAACATAATAAGGCGCCCGGACCGGATGGTTTCCCAGCAAAATTTTATCAGTCTTTCTTGGACATTATTAAGAATGATCTTTTGGAACTTTTTATTGAACTACATAAGGGGCAACTTGAACTGTTTCGCATCAATTTTGGTGAAATCATTCTCTTACCAAAAGTGATTGATGCGTAACGGATTCAGCAATATAGACATATATGTCTCCTTAATGTTTGCTTTAATTTTTTGCAAAAGTGGCTACTATTAGGCTTAATTCGGTGGCTGATCTTGTGGTATTTCCATCCCAGACTGCTTTTATGCAAGGTAGATACATCCTAGATGGTGTTGTCACTTTGCATGAAACAATTCATGAGATGCACCGTAAAAAGTTGAATGGGGTAATACTCAAAATCGACTTTGAAAAAGCCTATGACAAGGTCAAGTGGTCTTTTCTTCAACAGACGCTCAGGATGAAAGGTTTTTCCGATGAGTGGCGCGCTCTAATTAATAACTTAGTTTTTGGAGGAAGTGTTGCCATCAAAGTCAATGATGACGTTGGTAGATATTTCCATACAAAAAAGGTTTAAGGCAAGGCGATCACCTATCCCCAATGTTGTTTAATATTGTGGCGGATATGCTTGCTATTATAATTGACCGGGCTAAACTCGATGGCCAGATCGAAGGGGTAGTTCCTCATTTGGTAGACTTGGACAAATCAAGAAATATGAAGTTAATTCTTTCAGCTTTTGTGAAATTATCAGTACTCAAGATAAACTTTCATAAAAGTGAATTGTTCTATTTCGGAGAGGCCAAAGATGACGCCAACCTATATGCCGAATTATTCGGATGTGTGCTTGGGTGTTTTCCAATTAGCTACCTCGGCATTCCGATTCATTATCGGAGGCTTACGTTGGTCGAATGGAAAATCGTCGAGGAAATACTCCAAAAACGTCTGAGTAGTTGGAAAGGAAAATTATTATCCCTTGGGAGAAGATTAGTTCTCATTAGTTCAGTACTTACAAATATGGTATTGTATATGATTTCATTCTTCTAGTTGCCTAAAGGAGTCTTGCATAGATTGGATTATTTCCGATCGAGATTCTTTTGGCAAGGGGATAATGAGAAGAAAAAATATCGGTTGGTCAAATGGAGTGTTGTTTGCGGTCCAAAAGATCAAGGTGGACTAGGAGTCTATGATCTTGAATTTAAAAACCGAGCTTTGCTAGGAAAATGGCTGGCCAGGTTATTAACTGAGGATGGCCGATAGCAACAACTTTTGCGGAGAAAGTATGTGGGTTCAAAAGCTATATCTCAGGTTATATGGAAACTAGGAGATTCACACTTTTGGGCTGGCATCATGAAAACTAAAAAATACTTGTTTCCCGTTTGGTTCGTTCTCCATTAGGAATGAGTCGGAGATAAGGTTCTGGGAGGATAGATGGTTAGGTTCAACCACTCTCTTGCAGGTTGTCTACCGCGTTACGGCTTTGCTCCGTGCATGATCGCCACTCCAACGATTGGAGGATCGCAACCTCTTTACGGAGGTTTCTACACGATTGGAGAACACGGCGAAGAAATTTATTTCCCAACATGGGTGACAGCATCTTAGACGGATTGAGGCACATGTAGCTTAGCCGTCGGGATAATCACCTTTTTTTGATCTACCTTCTAGGAATCTATATATGAACATGTGGACTTGTGAACGGCTGTGTGCATCTTGTTATGCAGAGGCTGGGTGTAATGCTTAAAACCGTTTGAGTAATAAAGCGCTCTTTATCGAAAAAAAACAAGGCATGGTGAAACAGGCTGCTTCAGCGATTGTCTAAGAACTTGGTGGGCGCAGTTGTGAGCAACACCGTTAATATCCCTGGACATATGATATATAGTCGGCTCCATCTCAAATTTTTTTGAAAGAAACCTTCCATCGGCACTTGGAACTTTAGTGTTCTTCCAAGTAAGAAATGGGTGCATCGATACTTAGGGGTATTGTGCAACCCTGCACGATTCGCGATCAAAAGGACCACACAAATATGAAGAGATAGTTGCATGCAGCGAGACGGTGAATAATATGAGGCAACCATGTCAGGTCCATTACAAGATTAAACTCAGTCAACCTTTTAGATCTCGAAATGCAAAGGGATATGCATGGGAAATGATATATCACTAGAATGTCGATCAAGTAGAAGGAATGAAGGATGATGTCTATTGTGACGTTAGAATATGCAAGCGGTATTATTCAGTCCTTTATGCTACATACAAAACATGAATAATGTGTTGGGAAACAAAATCAAAAGCAATAGCATAGTATTTTAGTTGGAGTCTCATTTTCATAATTGTTTTTTTTTGTGTGCCTGCTACGAGTATTGGTACCACATGAAAGTAAGAAGTGCATCATTTTCAAGTTCTACATGTGAGCAAGAATATAATTGTTTATTTATGAGCATGCAAAGTCTAATTGTGAAGAGAGAAGAGGTAAGGATTGTGAACTCACCCCTAACTTCAAACTTTATGATTACGATTAACTAGAAATATCTTCGAAGTCCCTAACACACGTCCACATCGAACAAGATTTCTCTATGTACATAAAAGTATATAATCTTTGCTCATGCTAAATTTTTTCTTTATGTAATTGGACGATACATACAAGCTATAGTTTCCGCAACTCTCGAAGGACTTTTGTACAATTAGTTTTCTTGTTGAGTTGGTGCATGGGCTATAATTAAATTACCACCATTTCTTCATGGTTAAAAAGTAAAACTTGGTGGACATTGAAAATTTACATTTCACTGAAGTCACGTGTGAATTTTTGTTGGATCTTCTTTCTATGTCTTTAACACTTGGTGAACATTTGAAAATAAATCTCCTATTGGAAAGCTAAATCTCTACTAATATTAGACATGTCTTATTCTATATCTGAAAGATACAAACAAGATATCAGAAAACAAAAGTGACCCAAAACTGGGGTACAAGTTTGATCTGCACCTAGTAGATTAAATAGATCCAGCCTGCATCTCTCCATGGAATTCCACACTTACTTGATGGTCAAACTATTACAGGGTGAGTCGGGAAAAGGCTGAATTAACCTCAGAAACCTACAAGATCCAATAAACCTCATCTCCCTCTCTTCTCTCTCTCTCTGCACTCGAGGAGTAGGCAGCAGGCCAATCCGGACATAGAGTACACATTATCCTCTCCCCCTCATCCATATCAGCACAGAAATCTTCTTGCTCCCCCTGCGCGCGTCTCCCGCCTCGCCCAGCCCCTTCCTCCTCCCCCCTCCCCTCTCTTCCACCGCCGGGGATGGCGACGATGAGATGCACCAACCACACCCTCCTCGGCTCGCCGACCTGCGTCGCGCGCCCGCGCCGGAGGTGCCCCGCGGTCGTGCGCGCCGCCGTCGCCGTGCAGGCCGAGGCGGGGCCCAAGGTCTCCCTCATCCGGATTGGCACGCGCGGGAGGTGATCAAATTTCGAACCTCCGATTTTACTGCAAAGTTCCTTTCTTTCGTTCATCAGGGCGCGAATTTCCCAGCTTAGCTGACGCAAAATCGCGTCTTGGGGTGGATTTGGGGGGCCGCAATGTGGCGGAGGCGCCTGCGAGATCCTGTTTTGTTTCCTAGGAAGTTTTTGTGACTGACGACCCGATTGCGTAGGTGCCGGATATGGGTCAATTCAGATGCGAATTGTCGAGGATGCTTGCCGAGATTTGCATTTTAGCTGAGATTTGCGTGCCGTTGACCTGAATAATGGGCTTTCTGTCGTCAGCGAAATTGCACCTGTAGATGTTAACAGTGCGATTCAGGGTCAATGCGAGAATTTTCAGGGATTTTGAGTTAACGGACACAAAATGCGAAGATTGGTGTAGATTTTAGCCACCTTATGCCTGCTTAGCTTAGTGCATTCTGATTTTGACTTGGATCTTGTGGAAAATTTGGGTTGTTTCAGCTTTGATTTTTAAGGTTGGAAATAAACCAGAAGCTGTCTTTTTCAATGTTCAGCCAGATGTGCTTTCATTGCTTTGTTCTGTACTAGAGCATATTGCTTACACATGCAAGTCTATAATTCAAACTGTTGACTATGTAGGACAGTCCTCTTGCTCTTGCACAAGCTCATGAAACCCGTGAGAAGCTGAAAGCTGCACACACCGAGCTAGCCGAGGATGGTGCTGTTGAGATTATCATCATAAAGACCACGGGAGACATGATCCTGGACAAGCCCCTGGCCGATATAGGAGGCAAGGGTTTATTTACCAAGGAGATAGACGACGCGCTCTTGCAGGGACGGATTGACATCGCGGTTCACTCGATGAAAGATGTCCCAACGTATCTACCGGAAGGCACGATATTGCCCTGTAACCTCCCACGAGAAGATGTGAGGGATGCGTTCATATGCTTGACTGCAAAAACTCTTGCGGATCTTCCTGCTGGTAGTGTTGTCGGAAGTGCTTCCCTGCGGAGGCAATCTCAGATTCTCTACAAATATCCATCACTAAAAGTAAGTATGGGCGTGCGATGACTGCATTAGTGTAACACATTTTTTCCCTTATGTTTTTTTCCTTGTTGTTTTTTATGCTAAAAGTATTCACTGCTACCCCATCACTGTTGAACTCATTTTTCCATATATAAAGCTACCTAAGAACTTGTATAAGCACATATACTGTAGATTGATATTTTGACGGTTTATTGTTCCATGTCCCTTATGTGCCATTCAGTATTTTTGCAATTTTGTTCTTCTTAGTTAGAATCTGTCTAATCCCAGACAATTCGGTCCTATACTTTAGTAATATGTACTGTTTTAATTATCTTAGAAGAATTTTTCTTAGAGTGATTCTTCTCAGTTAATGTAGAGCTTAACAGTAGTGACTACTTTTCAGGTTGTAAACTTCAGAGGAAATGTTCAGACAAGGTTAAGGAAACTTAAGGAAGGAGATGTACACGCTACATTGTTGGCACTGGCTGGACTGAAACGACTAAACATGGCGGAAACTGCAACATCTGTATTATCAGTAGATGAAATGCTCCCAGCAGTTGCTCAAGGTGCTATTGGAATTGCTTGCAGGAGCAAGGATGACAAAATGGTAGGTCATCTAATATCTGAATCTGCTAGTAGATTAAAAATCATAGGTGATGCCTGCTTAATGTGGTAATGCCATATCCAAATCGGGTGCCAGCTGCTTTACTCCAGTATGTTTTAGTTCTTCAATTTTGCATGCGTCTCTGCTAAAATGATAAATTCAAGTGTCTGTTTTGTGGTCCTTGCTGGCCATTGTACCATAAGATGTTCTTTAACACCCAGATATAGATGCATCCAAGTCTGCATTCTCAACCAACTAGTCTCACATACTTATTCCATTTGGCCTAGCGTGCCTACAATCCTTTTACAGTTGTTTTTTTCCTGACCATATTGAATTTCTGATTTTTTTGAAAGATGTTTCTTTTATTATAAACTACTCAGAGAGCATACATTTAGAACAGTATGCTTTCCTTGTGCATAAACGCCCTAGAGCTGTGCAGAACACACCAGCCGATTGCCTGAGTTTTTCTTTTATTTACACCTAGCTAAAGGTGCTAAAATCTCCCTCTCTTTCCCATTTTTTATTTTGTAGATGGAGTATCTATCTTCTTTGAATCATGAAGATACCAGATTAGCTGTTGCATGTGAAAGAGAGTTCTTGTCTGTTCTTGATGGTAACTGCCGAACTCCAATTGCGGCATATGCTTATCGTGATAGTGATGGGAATTGTTCATTCCGTGGGCTATTGGCTTCACCAGATGGATCTATAGGTATCATTTTCTTCAATTCAGAGTATGTGATATGAACTAGCTGAACTTCTTCAGAGAATAATTTTTTTGTCTATGTGTGATTTCGCTTACAGTATATGAGACTTCAAGAAGTGGAACATATTCCTTCGATGACATGGTTGCGATAGGCCAAGATGCCGGCCACGAACTGAAAGCAAAGGCTGGACCTGGTTTCTTTGATGGCTTGCAATAAAAATCCACCACGCCCAGATAGTGTTGATTATATTTTTTTATCCTTTTTCTCATAGTTATGATAGAAGTTGTACCACATGGAGCTGTATCATTCAAATTTGTATTTGTATCTCTGTTTTTTTAGCGCTGCGGGTTAGAACTTAGAACACGGTTCAGCGGTTTGTTATCCTTCGATTTTCATCGGATTCTGGAAGAGGCTTCTGCTCGCAGTCATGTTGTAACATTGTAATCTGATGTAATTTTGCAGATATTTTCCTGTTTCAAGAAATAAGCAGTTCTAAATTATGTTTGCCAAGGCTGTGTATATTCTTTGTTTTAATTGTTTCGAATAAGTACCACCCTTGTGCTACTCTACACTTGATCATATCGACCTTGAAAAAATACAAAAATAGTCAGTGAAATCATCTATTTTTGTTGCAACAAATATAGATGACAGTATCTTCTTGTTTGACAAATTTTGTGATCAAAGCATCCTTAAAAACTCAAGGGAAACTGAAATTTGTCATTTCGTTTTGCAATGTATGGACTGGTTTTAGATTTTGAGATTCTGTGACATGATAAATCAATTGTGTTAACTTTCTGAGTTTGTGAGGCTAAATGCAGTATATTTTTTAGTCCTAATGTTGATGTGCATGTTAAAGAAGGGATTTGTACAGAGCTAAATATTATGACTGAAGCACTATCAGATGCTGGTCCAAAAATTTTGGAAAAAATACAAGGCGAATATTGATGCTTCTTATTTCCCAAATGTCCAAAAATTTTGGAAAAAATACAAGGCGAATATTGATGCTTCTTATTTCCCAAATGGTATGGGTGCAGTGGCAGTTGTTATTCGTAATGACCATGGCGAGGTGATAGCGGGAGGAGCATGGCCTAAACTTAATCTTCTGGATGCCAAGACAGCTGAGGCCGAAGCTCTTCGACATGGTCTACAACTTATAGAGAGTATAGGCTGCTCTCCGGTAATTATTGAATCGGATTGTTTGGAGTTAATTGAGGCTTGTAAATTGTAATGGTGCTGAAATATGGGGTCCATATACTGCTATACTAGCGGATTGCTTTCAAATTTCTCAACGCCTGGGTATGATCAGCTTCCAACATTGTCCAAGAAAAGGAAACAAGGTCGCACATAATCTTGCAAGGTTATGCTTTGAAGCACATAGTATTATTTCTTGGGATGATGATCCTCCTAGTCATGTTGTTTTAGATGAGATTTAGCTCCCCTGAGCAATGATGTAATCGAACCGTGATGTTTAGCAGCAAGTTTCAGACTAGAAGGTTTTTAATGAGGCGGCTTGCTAGCTTTAATATATATTTGATTAAAAATAAAAACTTTCTGAGTTTGTGGGCAACGTGAACACCTTGACAGTTACGGATATGAGATGCGTCTCAACCTTCCACTGAAACAAAATCCAATTTCTACGGTACCTGAGGCGCTGAGGATGCACTAATTAGTTTAGCCTTAATATAGGGTAGTATTTAGCTCTCCTGAGCAATGATGTAATCGAACCGTGATGTTTAGCAACAAGTTTCAGACTAGAAGGTTTTTAATGAGGCGGCTTGCTAGCTTTAATATATATTTGATTAAAAATAAAAACTTTCTGAGTTTGTGGGCAACGTGAACACCTTGACAGTTACGGATATGAGATGCGTCTCAACCTTCCACTGAAACAAAATCCAATTTCTACGGTACCCGAGGCGCTGAGGATGCGCTAATTAGTTTAGCCTTAATATAGGGTAGTATGAGAAATTCCCACATCATAGTAAGACAATGTAATCTTTACACATTTCATAGTTCAGAAGTTCACACTGGAACCCAATCACAACATTAGAACAGCACATTTGATGAAGGATTTCCTCTTCAAAAAGAGAACAGGGGGGCAATCGTTCTCCACCAGGGCACCTGAGGCAGAGTGCCTGGCCCTCGCAGGATTACAGTCACCGTTAATAACTAAAGTTACAATACCAACATATCCAGGTTCACTGGAGTAGTAGATTTCTTGTTACATTGGTCGGTCGGATGATTCACCTGCTGGAACTAAATTACAGGTTCACTATGTAATGGACTTCGGTCAGCTGTTCCGATTCTGCATGGCGGACATGTTAGCCATGTCTTCAGCCGTCACTGGCTTGTGCATCTGCACCAAAAGAAGCTTTAGTTAGGAAAAGGCTAGTAGAATTCCAAAGTTCTTTCAATGGATACCTACTAATACATGTTACCGTGCCTAACCATATGAAAGGAGGATTAATAAAAACAAACAGACATCTTGCTGATCATGCTCAGCACAAGTAGGTCCAAGAATAGAACACAAATAATGATGCTATTTTGCAAAGCAGTGTCCATTGAACAGTCCCGAAGAATGGACTGAATCAACAAGCGGAACTTGAAATGTGGAACTACTAACATAATCAACTCAGCAATCAAAGGGTACAAGTTAATTCACTGTATGGTAGTCGATCATCTTATACCCCACCAACAATTTTGTATCATGTACCTTACTATGACTAACATGGTCAAAACTCATCTGCCAAATATTTGATGTAATGGAAGGTAAACAGTTAAGCATAACAACTCATCTACTTAAAATACAAAACTAAATCAGGGGGTAAAAAAGTACTCACCGCATTCGCAATGGTTAACCAGTGAAAGCACCGTGGGAGAGGATCCTCTGCTGATGGCATGGTATCATGATTCCAGTAAGTTATGTTCTGGAATTCTGCACGGGATACAAAACTGCTAACATCCCCATCCATGCCCTGGGTATCCTTTTCTCCATTCTTCTTCTCCAATACATAACCTACAGGTAAGTGTCAGACTAAGACAGATATTGTACTGAAATCATGGATTCACCAACATCATATGATACCATAACAACAGTACAGATACACGATGTTATAGTTGCACACCTAGTATCCCTAGACCATTTTGCATTCTGCCAGGAATAAGACACCTAAGATTTCCATACGGATTTGATATAAAATAACAAAGGAGTAGAAGACCATGTCAGAATTGAATGAACATTTCTGTAGTAAACCAAAGCAAACTTCAGGTTTCTTGCGAAGGTTTTCATTACAAGCAAACCCGTTGAA
The DNA here is from genome assembly GCF_022539505.1 of Lolium rigidum. Lineage (NCBI taxonomy): Eukaryota > Viridiplantae > Streptophyta > Magnoliopsida > Poales > Poaceae > Lolium > Lolium rigidum. The sequence goes on along the minus strand of NC_061509.1, from coordinate 2,680,182 downwards.
AGAATTACACCTATCTAATTAGGTATCCTTCAACAAGTTATAACACACGCAGGTCAAAAATCAGTTACAGTATAATAATTCATATCTCAAGAGAAAGCTTTCAAATGCAATTCTTTATACCCATCCTTCCGTTATTCAACGTATACTGTTACAAATCGAACAAAATTTTATGTCTCCCACCCAGATTCCAGAGTTTAGCGTCAAAAATCTTATGACAAAGGGGCATTTGATCAATTCATCCTGGCTATCCGTCAACAGCAGACAAATTTATATATTAGGAACCCCGTCGAATGGAGCATCCTTTTTGGTAATAGAGGGCCACATCGAGCGAAAACTCGATTACTTTTCACCTTGAACTAGGGCTAATAAGATCGTGATCATCTGCCCGGAAGAAGAGCTCGTGGAGAATGGAAAAAAGTTGGAAGAAAACCCTCTAAGGGTATACAATTTATTCAGAGAGGCTTGCCTTTCGAATATCTCAATAAAGACCTCCCTAAGATCTGGGAACCCAGAGGGGCTCTTGAGATCATTTCATAAATGAATGGCTTTTCCTGTGCTAAGGGAAAATGGATCCAAAGTGCATAAAGGCGGATCTTGGCTTATTGGTGGTCAGATTTTCATACGGAAGAAATGGGGAAGAGGATTGGATATCCGTAAAGGTCTTTTGCGACTCCCTCGGCCTAGGCTCCACCTTTGGTCATCCAATATTATAGGAAGATTTCCTATTAAACCACTTTATATGAACAATCGGACTTATACTAAATCCACTCGTGTTTGCCTGGGTCTGTATTGAAGTTAATAGAGCAAAGAAGTCACCTTTCAAGGTTCAGATCGACGTGGACAATGGAAGCCTTGGGGAAGAATGTGTCGAATGCGAATGGAACTTTCCAACCTTTGATAAAAGGTCCTATCATTTTTATCGGAGTTTTTCATTTTCCCATTGGCCTTTGTCTTTCATTTTCCCCCCTTCTTTTAATTTTTGTATCATTACTACTCCCCCCGTCTATAAATAGATGTCTGAGTTTTGTCTAAATCTGGATGTATCTAGACATAGCATCTAGATACATCCAGATTTAGACAAATCTCAGACATCTATTTATAGATAGAGGTAGTACTTTCGTTTAATGATACAAAAATCAATAGTAAAAGGAAAAAAGTAAAGGCAATTCTAGGCCAACATGAAGATGAAAAAAAGATTTTCCAGAACAAGAAGATGGTATCTTTTATCAAAGGTCGGAAAGTTACATTCTTATTCGACACATTCTTCCTCAAGGCTTCCATTTTCAACATCGAACCAAACCTTCAAATGCAGCATCTTTGCTCTATTGACTTCAATACAAACCCCAACAAACACGAGAGACGATTCGGTATAGGTCTGCTTCTCCATATAAAGTAGCTTAACTATAATACTAGCAAATCTTCCTATAATATTGGATGACAAAAGGTGAAGCCCGAGCTAAGGAAACCTTACCCTTATAAATATACTCTCGAAAAGGTCTTTATGGACATCCAATCTTTTTCCCATTTTTTTAGGATGAAAACCTGACTACCAATAAGCCAAGGTCCTCCATTGAGCAATTCAGAGCTATTATTCCCGCACAAGAATTGAAAGAGAGAAAAAAAAGTCATTTATTTATGAAATGATTTGAAGAGTCCCCATGGTTTTCAAGATCTTATGGATTATTGAGTTATTCAAAAGGCTGGCCTATCCGAAAAATAGTATACCCTTAGAGGTGTTCTAACAACTTTTTTCGTACTGCACCAGCTCTTCATCTAAGCAGATGGCCCTGATCTTATCATCCCTAGTTTATGGTGAAAAACAGTAGGAGCTTTCCGTCAATGACTCCCAGAGCTCCATTACCAGAAAGGGTGCTCCACTGGACTAGAAATATAGGGATAGAAGGTTCAAAAAATAATAATATAGGGATAGGCAAGAGGGAGATTCCATAGCATCAAATAATTATCCTACTGCCCAAAATCATCATTGCTAATGTAATCAAACAATATAGGAGCATCTATCTCATTCATGTAATTTTAAGATAATTTAAAAATCTTGACTAGGGAGGCTTATAAGTATATTAGTTTAGCTAAGACCACGTTAGTTCCTGGTAGGTATACACTTCAGATGGAGTTGTATTCCATGAAATATTTGATGACCTGAAATGCTTCAAAACAACAGGGATTGTCCTTAAGCTTGATTTTGAAAAAGCTGATGACAAACCCCAGTGGGTTTTTTAGTGGAAGCATTTAATAGGAAAGGTTTCTCTTGGATCAAACAGGTTGTGCAAACTGGGGAGGGTTGGCATCAATTTAAATGAGAATGGGGGACACTTTATTAACTACAAGTCTACAAAGTATTAAGGCAAGGAGACCCACTTTCTTCTCTCCTCTTTAACTCTGTTAATTGATGCTTTGGGTGAGATGTTAAACTCTGCCAAAGCTGCAGGTCACATCAGGGGTTTGGCCTAGCATCTCACCAAATGGGAGGTCAGTCATCTGCCGTATGCAGATGGCAGAGAATGACGAAGATAGCATTTTAATAATTAAGTTTCTTCTTTACTATAATGAAGCTATGTCAGGTTTAAAATAAACTACAAAAAGTGGAGTTTTTGTTATGGTATTAATGCTGATGAGCAAACTAGGACTGCCAATCTTTTTAATTCTGAGGCTAGAGTTTCTTTTGAAGTACCTAGGTCTTTCGGTGGGCCTTGATAAGACTTTAGTAAAGGATCTTATTTTGTGGCTCAGAAACTGGATAAAATTAGATGATGGTTTCAACTCACATGTTTCTTCATGTGGAAAAAAATTGTTGATCAATTCATGTTTAGACAGTACACCTAAGTATGCTACGGGTTCCTATATTTTCTCTAAAATATCACACTATAAGATGGATATGTCTAGAGCTTGTTTCTCTTGGGAAGGCATAGGGGGAAAGAAGTATCACATGGTGAAGTGGGATGCTTTGAGCAGGCCTAAGGAGTTTCGTTGTTTGGGTTTCACTGATACCTTAACTAGGAACATTTGCTTTGAGTAGATAGATCTATAAGCTGTAAAATGCAGCCCGAAATCTTAGTTTTCAAATTCTTAGAAGCAAGTATATGGAGGATGTTGGCTTCTATCAATCTGATGGTGCTATAGGGTTAGGGTCACAATTTTGAAAAAAGCCTTTATAAGGCAAAACCCTGGTTGAAGATGGGGTCTGCTCATAGTGTTGGTAATGGTAAACATATCATGTTCTGGAATGATGCGTGGGCATGTTAGTGTCCTAGTTTCCAGCAATCTTTGCCTGCTGTGAACAACCAATGATGCGTTCAATTATATCGCGATATCGAATACTTTTCATCCACTTTGCAGAGCTTCTTCGCAGATGCCGCAGTGGAAGCTGTTGGTCGGGCCTATGCGTCTGCTGGAGATCGAGGAGGCACTGATGAAGATCGACAGCAAGCTCAAGGATCCGAATCCGGGGACGCGGCGCGATGGAAGCGGTGTTGGCTGAATCAGGTTGGATATTTTGTTTTAGTTCCTGTAATGATGGGGGGGGGGGTCGTGGGGGGGGGGGGGGTCGTGTGAGCTGTGTCCTCACCTGAGCTGGCCGTGTGCTTTCTGCATTTCCCATCTGTTCGCTCAGTCAGTTTCAGTTTTACTTTTCTGATGCAAAGACTATGGAAATCATAAAATGGTCTGTTCTCTCTCAAAGAAATCGAAGATAACAGCACTGTCTCCACCGAACAGTGACAGGTTTAGATGTCATGACACCGTCACATATCGCCGGAGCTCACCTCGGTAGCCATCGGGGAGCGCGACGGTGGCGCCCTGCAGCTTCCTCCCGCGGAAGAAGGCCTCCTCCACCCTGATCCCATCCACCTCCACGCCTGCACGCACGCACCAGTTCACCAACCAAACGGACAGAAGGGAGACAGACAAACAGAGAGAGAGAGGGGGGTGGGACGAGCGCACGGACCTGTGTCCCTCGGCTTGAAGTAGTCGGAGACAGCGGCGGCGCTGTTGTGCCTGATCCCGCAGGGCAGGAGGTGCACCCGGCCGAGGTCGGTCGCCGCCGGGGATAGGTCGACGCCGGCGGCGGGAGGGGCGGCTTGCTCCATGGTTTGGTTTGTTTGTTGGGGTTGGGGATTTCAGCTCAGCCGCGAAAGGGAGCCTTCAGCAAATCCGGTAGACCATGGTTATCGGGCTCGGCCCATGTTGTTCGCTTGACGGGCCCGGGCTAGAGATATAAATAAAGAATTGTATTTCCACTTCGTCCATACACATAAAATGAATTGTCGTGTATGTAAGAAGAAAATGTTCATACATATAAAAATAAATTTTCGTGTATACAAAAAAAGTTTGTGTACAAGAAAACAAATGTTCATACATATAAACAAGTTCTTATTTTTAAAAAAGTTCATGTATAGGTGGAAATATAACACATTTAAAGAAAAAGAGAGAGAGAAGAAACCAAAAGATAAAAAAAATATATAAAAAATTGAATGCTATGTTTCTATTTATTTCATAAGTCATCTCGATAATGGATTTTTTTTTGCTTTGCAAACAATGAATATATCATGTATGTCAAAATAAATGTTCATGCGTCCTAAAAAAAATATTCATGTATACCAGAGTAATTCCTTGATATAAAAGAGTGTTCACATGTACCAAAATATTTGTATATATAGATAGAAAATTAACATAAGTACATCAAAGAGTCAAATCACCTAAGTAAGTGGCCATGCATCCTTTTGGTATTTTTTGTAACAATATTAATGATTATTAATAGATCGATGGTCTTTCTCACAAAAAAAAGAAACCCAACAGATTAAGGTACTAGAAGAATTAAAAAACCTTAGCGTTGGGGGGAATATAGCATCTTTTATATATTTTTTGGTAGTTACCTATTACATCTATAAAGTTATGTTGACGACAATATGGAACAACTCCTCTCCATGTCTTGATAATTAAAAACTGAGGGAAGAAATGTAAGAAGTGAATGCTTGTGTCTTGAGTGATGAACTTTTAGAAGCTTTCACTAACAACCTACATGTACAACATTTATTAAGCCTCTTGACAATACTTAAATTCAGATTACATTGCAAGAACAATACTCTCCCAATTTCAATGAACAAGGCGCTCTTGTTTTGCGTGTCTTTTCTTTGACTAAAATTATTATAAATATATAAACATTTTGGGTATAAAATTAGCATCATTAGAAAGTATTTTCACTATCCAATGATACTAATTATATAAAAAAAATAAAGATTTTATAACTCAATTTTTCTATCAAAGTTCATCTTGAAATACTCGTGTACCTTACTCATCAAAACGGAGGAGGTAATAACTCGCAATTTAAGCATTGTTTTAATGTGAGACTGCGCAATCTCGTTCTCTATCATAACGTTTGTGTTGCAGGCATGTGTACAAGTAAAAAACTTGAAATGCATCACAAATACCATGAATCAAATCAGTAGAATAAACTGAACAAGATTTATTATGCACCCCGCCATTTTTTTTGTTCAAGGAATGTATTGTCGCGGGTAGGTTCTGAACATTTAAGGCACGCCATACCGTAGAATCCACTCACGCCTCCTTATGGACCCTGATATTTTTCCTCCGTTGCATCACGATGACAACCCATTCATCCAAATCTGAAACTAGTCACCAGTGTAAAACAATCAAATGAGTGTTGTTTTTTCCAAACTAAACTTATTCATGCACAAGATACTCTATAACATGTTGCATCTTGGCCTCAACTTTCTGTATGTGTTGTCTTGAAATGCAGCATAAATGGTCAATGCATATATTGGTGTCTGCAGAGCAGTACATACCACATACGCTTGCCATCTCTGAGACATGATGATCATACCTTGTTACGGCCGAATGCAGTTTATTCTCTCTCACGATCAAAATCATCAAGGAACCTGAGGTGCGTCCAAAGATTTTCCTCCACCTTTAACTTGCATCTATGGAAGTACAAAGGAAAATTTATTTGCTCCGTCACTCATTTCATCGAGCATAGAGAACAAATAAAAAACTGCATAACCTGAGAACACAACATCATACAGCAGATGCCTGGTCGCCGGACTTCATGCAGAATCATTGCCGGCCGCGTCCAGGCACCACACCGAGAGCGGAAGGAGGCGCTCCACACAGGCCGCCTGCGGCTTGGCTCCAAGCATTAGCTTTGGTCCGCTCGATCTCGACCTCCGCGTTGTCAGGATCTGAATCTAATTTTGGTGTGGCTTTGTAGGGTTCAAAAGGAAAGAGAGTAGAGCAGAAACGCATTCACAACCGCTACAACATATGTGGAGCTGGCTGATGAGAGTTACGGTGGCGCTAAAGCGCGGTAAAGAATAGATCAACGACATGTCCACCGCCACCGGTGAAACAAAATAAAAGACAGTGGAGATCGATCCAAAACTAAATGAACAGCAGTGGAGCCCTCAACTACAAAAAAAAATTCCATCCTGATGTCTGATGGGACGTATATGTCTCTGTTCTAAGCACGCCGAAGCCAGAGACGCGTCATTAAACTACTCCACACATTTTCTCTTCAAATTAACACAATCATATTTCAAATCAAAATAAATTATATATAAAAAAGATGCGTGGCGATGATATAAATTAATTTTGACAATCGGTTTCGAGTTTCGTCCGTCGTAAATCGTCAATTTTTTGTATAAAGTTTTGAGCGAATTTTACCAAATTCATCGCGCTCAACCGTTTGAAATTTTCTTTAAGGAGTAGATTCACCTCACCATTCTGCATGAATTTCATGTTGATAGGTGTCGTTTCCTAATCGACGGTACCCGGAGGAGGGATCCTCACGAAGGGGGAAGAAGTACCGGCCATTGGGACGGTGGTACGCGGTTTACCTAGCTTCGGAACACGCTGCTCGGAGGCAAGGGCCTACTGATGCTTGTCTGAAATTATCTGGACGCTTTCGTGTTATTACAATAAGTTGCGGTTGTGTCTCAGGGCTCCCGGGATCTTCGGAGAGTCCTAGCCGGAATACAAACTTGCCTAACTACGGAATATTACATTGCCGTGCATGTCAAGGATCCGCCTACTATCTAAAATGTCGTACTGGATTCGGCTACCTTGATGCGCCTTGCCGGATCCGACTCCTGGCACAGGTTAGGCTAGATCCGACTCCTTGTTTTTGGGCTGGACTTCCTCCATTTTGATCAACAACAACTGGGCCGTGATACGTCTCAAATGTATCTATAATTTCTTATGTTTCATGCTAGTTTCATGACAATACCTACATGTTTTGTTCACACTTTATGTCATTATTATGCATTTTCCGGAACTAACCTATTGACGAGATGCCGAAGTGTCAGTTCCTGTTTTCTGCTGTTTTTGGTTTCAAAAATCCTAGTAAAGAAATATTCTCGGAATTGGACGAAATCAACGCCCAGAATCTTAAAATTCCACGAAGCTTCCAGAACACCCGAGAGGGACCGGAGGAGAGCCACAGGGCCACCACACATGTGGGCGGCGCGGCCAAGGAGCCAGGCGCGCCCCCCTATTGTGTGGCGCCCCCCTATTGTGTGGCGCCCCCGTAACCCTTCCGACTCCGCCTCTTCGCCTATTTAAAGCTCCCTGACCTAAATCTTCGAGACGGAAAAGCCACGGTACGAGAAACCTTCCAGAGCCGCTGTCATCGCGAAGCCAAGATCTGGGGGACATGAGTCTCTGTTCCGGCACGCCGTCGGGACGGAGAAGTGCCCCCGGAAGGCTCCTCCATCGACACCACCGCCATCTTCATCAACGCTGCTGTATCCCATGAGGAGGGAGTAGTTCTCCATCGAGGCTAAGGGCTGTACCGGTAGCTATGTGGTTAATCTCTCTCTTATATACTTCAATACAATGATCTCATGAGCTGCCTTACATGATTGAGATTCATATGAGCTTTGTATCACTATTAGTCTATGTGCTACTCTTGTGATGTTATTAAAGTAGTCTATTCCTCCTTCACGGTGTAATGGTGACAGTGTGTGCATCGTGTAGTTCTTGGCGTAGGTTATGATCATAATCTCTTGTAGGTTATGGAGTTAATTATTACTATGATAGTATTGATGTGATTCATTCCCCCTTCATAGTGTAAAGGTGACGAGTGTGTATGCTATGTTAGTACTCGGTTTAAATTGCAAAGATCTATTATGCTCTAAGGTTACTTAAATATGAATGTCGAATGTTGTGGAGCTTGTTAACTCCGGCATTGAGGTGCTATTGTAGCCCTACACAACGAATGGTGTTCATTATCAAACAAGAGTATATGTAGCACAAAGGAAGAGAACTTATTTATTATGTGATCAATGTTGAGAGTGTCCACTAGTGAAAGTATGATCCCTAGGCCTTGTTTCCAAATACCGCAATCATCGCTTGTTTATTGTTTTACTCGCATCTTTACTTCCTACAATATTACTACCATCAATCGCACGCCAGCAAGCACTTTTCACGGCGCCGTTACTACTGCTCATATTCATTCATACCACTTGTATTTCACTATCTCTTCGCCGAACTAGTGCACCTATACATCTGACAAGTGTATTAGGTGTGTTGGGGACACAAGAGACTTCTTGTATCGTGATTGTAGGGTTGCTTGAGAGGGATATCTTTGACCTCTTCCTCCCCGAGTTCGATAAACCTTGGGTGATCCACTTAAGGGAAACTTGCTGCTCGTTCTACAAACCTCTCGCTCTTGGAGGCCCAACACTCGTCTACAAGAATAGAAGCACCCGTAGACATCAAGCACTTTTCACGGCGCCGTTGCCGAGGAGGAAAGGTAAAAGGCACTCATACTCCGGTCCCAGGTAACTAAGTACTTTTCTGTTGCCGTTGTGTGTGCGCTCGAAGCTATTTCCTTTAGATCCTGCAATTGCATCTTTTTGTTTCTTGTTTACACTAGTTAGCCTTAATGGAAAACAACAACAAAATGAGAGATCTTTATGAACTTTATCTTGAATTAGGACATGATGTGTTTGAAGAGAGAATTAAAAAACCCATGGAACTTATGCATGCTAATGGAAATGTTATTAGTATGAATGCTTTGAACACCATTGTTGCTAATGCTATGGAAGAATTTAAGCTTGGGGAGGTCGGTTTTAATGAAAATGATCTCTTTAGTCCTCCGGGTATTGAGGAGAAAGCTTATGTTGATTATGATATGCCTCCCATATATGATGATTATAATAATAGTGGTCTTTTGGTGCCGCCTACTATGGAGGATAAGTTTAATTATGATTACAATATTCCTCCTATATTTGATGATGAGAATAATAATGATAGCTACTTTGTTGAATTTGCTCCCACTACAACTAATAAAATTGATTATGCTTATGTGGAGAGTAATGATACTTTTATGCATGTGAATAAGAATGCTTTATGTGATACTTATATTGTTGAGTTTGTTCATGATGCTACTGAAAGTTATTATGAGAGAGGGAAACATGGTTATATGCATCTTAATAATATTAAGTTTTCCCTCTTTTTGCTGAAAATCTTGAAGTTACACTTGTTTTATCTTCCTATGCTTGTTGCATTATGCTTCATGAATTTGTTTACTTACAAGATTCCTTTGCATAGGAAGCATGTTAGACTTAAATATGTTTTGAATTTGCTTCTTGATGCTCTCTTTTGCTTCAACTACTATTTGTTGGGAGTGCATCATTAAAATTACTGAGCCCATCTTAATGGCTATAAAGAAAGCACTACTTGGGAGATAACCCATGTGTTTATTTTACTACAACAATTTTGTTTTATATTTGAGTCTTGGAAGTTGTTACTACTGTAGCAACCTCTCCTTATCTTATTTTATTGCATTGTTGTGCCAAGTAAAGTCTTTGATAGTAGAGTTGATGCTAGATTTGGATTATCGCGCGAAACAGATTTGCGTCCGTCACGAATTTGGGCAGGGTTCTCTCGTAGGTAACTCGGAAAAATCTGCCAATTTACGTGCGTGATCCTCGGATATGTACGCAACTTTCATTCAATTTGAGCATTTTCATCCGAGCAAGTCCAAGTGCCTCTAAAAAAATCGTCTTTACGGATCGTTGCGTTTTGACAGATTCTGCCTTTTATTTCGCATTGCCTCTTTTGCTGTGTTGGATGGATTTCTTTGTTCCATTAACTTCCAGTAGCTTTGGGCAATGTCCGAAGTGTTAAGAATGATTGTGTCACCTCCGAACATGTGAATTTTTGATTATGCACTAACCCTCTAATGAGTTTGTTTTAAGTTTGGTGTGGAGGAAGTTTTCAAGGGTCAAGAGAGGAGGATGATATACTATGATCAAGAAGAGTGAAAAGTCTAAGCTTGGGGATGCCCTCGTGGTTCATCCCTGCATATTTCAAGAAGACTCAAGCATCTAAGCTTGGGGATGCCCAAGGCATCCCCTTCTTCATCGACAATTTATCAGGTTTCTTCTCTTGAAACTATATTTTTATTCGGTCACATCTTATGTACTTTACTTGGAGCGTCTGTTTGTTTTTGTTTATGTTTGAATAAGTGCATCCTTGTGTGGGAGAGAGACACGCTCCGCTGGTTCGTATGAACACATGTGTTCTTAGCTTTTAATGTTCATGGCAAAGGTTGAAACTGCTTCGTTCATTGCTATTTGGTTGGAAACAGAAAATGATGCATGTGGTAATTGGTATAATGTCTTGAATAATTTGATACTTGGCAATTGTTGTGCTCATATAGATCATGTTTAAGCTCTTGCATCATGTACTTTTCACCTATTAATGAAGAACTACATAGAGCTTGTTAAAATTTGGTTTGCATGATTGGTCTCTAAAGTCTAGATATTTTCTGGTTAAGGTGTTTGAACAACAAGGAGACGATGTAAAGTCTTATAATGCTTACAATATGTTCATATGTGAGTCTTGCTGCACCGTTTTATACTTGAGTTTGCTTCAAACAACCTTGCTAGCCTAGCCTTGTATTGAGAGGAATTCTTCTCGTGCATCCAAATCCTTGAGCCAGAAACTATGCCATTTGTGTCCACCATACCTACCTACTACATGGTATTTCCTGCCATTCCAAGCAAATACTTCATGTGCTACCTTTAAACAATTCAAAAGCTATTATCTCTTATTTGTCTCAATGTTTTATAGCTCATGAGGAAGTATGTGGTGTTTTATCTTTCGATCTTGTCATTTACTCCGGACAGACTTTCACCAATGGACTAGTGGCATATCCGCTTATCCAATAATTTTGCAAAAAGAGCTGGCAATGGGGTTCCCAGTCCCGATTAATTAACTTGCATTAATAATTCTCTTCACATGCTTTGCCCTGATCTATCAGTAAGCAACTTAATTTTGCAAATAGGCACTCCTCCATGGTATGTGATTGTTGGAAGGCACCCGAGGATTCGGTTAGCCATGTCTTGAGAAAGCAAAGGTCGGGAGGAGTGTCATCCATAAATAAATAAATAAAACTAAACTAAAGTACATGTGTAAACAAAAGAGAAGAGGGATGATCTACCTTGCTGGTAGAGATAACGTCCTTCATGGGAGCCGCTCTTGAAAGTCTGGTTGATAAGGTAGTTAGAGTACCCGCTACCATTCGTTGACAACAACAAACACCTCTCAAAACTTTACTTTTATGCTCTCTATATGATTTCAAAACTTGAAAAGCTCTAGCACATGATTTAATCCCTGCTTCCCTCTGCGAAGGGTCATTCTTTTACTTTATTGTTGAGTCAGTTTACCTACTTCTTTCTATCTTAGAAGCAAACACTTGTGTCAACTGTGTGCATTGATTCTTACATGTTTACCTATTGCACTTGTTATATTGCTTTATGTTGACAACTATCCATGAGATATACATGTTACAAGTTGAAAGCAATTGCTGAAACTTAATCATCCTTTGTGTTGTTTCAAAGCTTTCTACTAAGAATTTATTGCTTTATGAGTTAACTCTTATGCAAGTCTTATTGATGCTTGTCTTGAAAGTACTATTCATGAAAAGTCTTTGTTATATGGTTCAGTTGTTTACTCATTGTCTTTACCATTGCTTTGAATCGCTGCATTCATCTCATATGCTTTACAATAATGTTGATCAAGATTATGTTGGTAGCATGTCACTTAAGAAATTATCATTGTTATCGTTTACCTACTCGAGGGCGAGTAGGAACTAAGAGCATCCCCAGCCGTTGGGGATCCCCAGGCCGAAATCCGGCGTTATTGAGCGCCGGATGGATGTATTTTGTGGCCTGGGGAGGCCCATTTTCCCAGCCGCGAGCCCATGGTCGCCTTCTGACGCGCACCCACCGCGTGCATAGCGACGGTGCAGTCACCGGGAAGGGCAATCGTCGGAGTGCCCTCGACGCATTGAACCGTCGCGAAGTGGTCTGGAGAGCCGAAACGACTCGTCGGGAACGGTCGAAGTGGCCTCGATGCGAGAACCGCCGTAATGGAGCACGAACTCCGCGAAAGAGCAATCGCCGCTCTCTTCGTCGAGAGACCTACATATACGGTTTCCGACGGCCGACGCCATTCATCTGTTCTCTCCTCACCATCCTCTGTCAACCATGAGCGATCTCTCTTGGCCATCGGACACCCACAGCGAGGGAAAGCCGCCTGGATGGCGCCATTGGTGGGATAAAGCTGCATCGTCCAGCAGCGACGATTCCCCCCCGCCGGCCAGCGAGGACGAATGGGATGACGAGGAGGAGGAGGACGCAGAGGCCAAGGAGCAGGCCGAGGAAGAGGCCGAGGAAGAGGAGGAGGAGGAGGACGACGACGAAGAGGCTGAGGACACTGACGAGGAGGAGGACTCAACTTCCTCCAACGAGGAGGTGACGAGCCGGAAGCGTCGCCGCCATGACGATGAGGCGGGGCCATGTAGGAAGAAGAAGTAGTTTAAGTTTGTTTTAAAGTTTTTATATGTAATTTTTATGTTTATTCGAATTATATTCAAAATATATATAATCTATCTATGTTGCACCACTTGAGAGTTCAAAGCTTTCGTTCGACGAGGGTATTGCCGTAGATCGGTAAGACGAGGGTATTGCCGTAGATCGGGAAGACGAGGGTATTGCCGTACAAACCCAGGCCATTGTCACCGACAAGTTGGGGCCACGCGCGCTTTTGTTTCGTCCGGAGTCCCCGAAAGCTTTCCGGGGGGCCGGGGATGGCGTGGGATCGCCGGATGAATTTAGGCCCAAATCTGGACGAAAACGAGGAACCGGGGGCGCGACTGGGCCGAATTACGCCGTCCGGATGGAAAAAACGTCGTTCGGGGGCCTCGTCGGGGAGACGAGTGGAGATGCTCTAAGCTTGGGGATGCTTGATACGTCTCAAACGTATCTATAATTTCTTATGTTCCATGCTAGTTTCATGACAATACCTACATGTTTTGTTCACACTTTATGTCATTATTATGCATTTTCCGGAACTAACCTATTGACGAGATGCTGAAGTGCCAGTTCATGTTTTCTGCTGTTTTTGGTTTCAGAAATCCTAGTAAGGAAATATTCTCGGAATTGGACGAAATCAACGCCCAGAATCTTAAAATTCCACGAAGCTTCCAGAACACCCGAGAGGGACCAGAGGAGAGCCATAGGGCCACCACACATGTGGGCGGCGCGGCCAAGGAGCCAGGCGCGCCCCCCTATTGTGTGGCGCCCCCGTAACCCTTCCGACTCCGCCTCTTCGCCTATTTAAAGCTCCCTGACCTAAATCTTCGAGACGGAAAAGCCACGGTACGAGAAACCTTCCAGAGCCGCCGCCATCGCGAAGCCAAGATCTGGGGGACAGGAGTCTCTGTTCCGGCACGCCGCCGGACGGGGAAGTGCCCCCGGAAGGCTCCTCCATCGACACCACCGCCATCTTCATCAACGCTGCTATCTCCCATGAGGAGGGAGTAGTTCTCCATCGAGGCTAAGGGTTGTACCGGTAGCTATGTGGTTAATCTCTCTCATATGTACTTCAATACAATGATCTCATGAGCTGCCTTACATGATTGAGATTCATATGAGCTTTGTATCACTATTAGTCTATGTGCTACTCTTGTGATGTTATTAAAGTAGTCTATTCCTCCTTCACGGTGTAATGGTGACAGTGTGTGCATCGTGTAGTTCTTGGCGTAGGTTATCATCATAATCTCTTGTAGGTTATGGAGTTAATTATTACTATGATAGTATTGATGTGATTCATTCCCCCTTCATAGTGTAAAGGTGACAGTGTGTATGCTATGTTAGTACTCGGTTTAAATTGCAAAGATCTATTATGCTCTAAGGTTACTTAAATATGAATGTCGAATGTTGTGGAGCTTGTTAACTCCGGCATTGAGGTGCTATTGTAGCCCTACACAACGAATGGTGTTCATTATCAAACAAGAGTATATGTAGCACAAAGGAAGAGAACTTATTTATTATGTGATCAATGTTGAGAGTGTCCACTAGTGAAAGTATGATCCCTAGGCCTTGTTTCCAAATACTGCAATCATCGCTTGTTTATTGTTTTATCGCATCTTTACTTCCCGCAATATTACTACCATCAACCGCACGCCAAGCAAGCACTTTTCTCAGGCGCCGTTACTACTGCTCATATTCATTCATACCACTTGTATTTCACTATCTCTTCGTCGAACTAGTGCACCTATACATCCGACAAGTGTATTAGGTGTGTTGGGGACACAAGAGAATTCTTGTATCGTGATTGCAGGGTTGCTTGAGAGGGATATCTTTGACCTCTTCCTCCCTGAGTTCGATAAACCTTGGGTGATCCACTTAAGGGAAACTTGCTGCTGTTCTACAAACCTCTGCTCTTGGAGGCCCAACACTATCTACAAGAATAGAAGCACCCGTAGACATCAGGCCGCCCGATGGATCGTATGCCACCATCACCGTCTGTGGGCCACCCGGGCTTGCCGGATCTAGGCACTGTTATGATACACCTATGAAGTATACCCACAATAATAGGTTTTTGTTTCGGTGTACATACACAAATAGATTAATGATTCGCTAGTATATTGTAATGTGTATGTATGTGTGAGTATAGTTTGGAATACTTTTGCTCAACTTCTCGCTTGTCATCTTCATGGATGGAGACGTGGTGATGATATGTGAGAAGTAAGAGGTTAATCCATGGGGGCGGCGCACTACTAGGAAAAGCACTACTGCCGGCGCACCAAATTCATCTACTGCCGGTGCACAAGAGCCCGCCGTTGGGAATGGGCCGGTGGTAAAGGACTACTGCCGGCGCATATGTATGTGTGCCAGCGGTAGCTCCGTTACTGCCGGCGCAACGAGGCATGGTGATGTTCTTCTTCGTGGTCGGCGATGTGGTGATGCTTGTGACCGACGTGACCGGCGGTGTCATGGCGGTATTATCCTCCGTGGTCGGCGACATGGTGATGCTTGTGACGGGCATGAACGTCGGTGTCATGGTGGTCTTCGTCTTCATGGTCGGCGACGTGGTGATGCTTCGTGGTCGGCGTGACCGGCTGTGTCACGGTGTTCTTCGTCTTTGTGGTCGACGACATGGTGATGCTTGTGACAGGCATGAACATCGGTGTCATGGTGGTGTTCATCTTCGTGGTCAGCGATGTAGTTGTGCTTGTGACCGACGTGACCGGTGGTGTCATGTTGGTCTTCTTCTTCGTGGTCGGCGATGTGGTGATGCTTGTGACCCGCGTGACTGACGGTGCCATGGTGGTCTTCATCTTCGTGGTCGATGACGTGCCCATGCTTGTGACCGGCGGTGTCATGGTGGTCTTCGTCTTCGTGGTCGGCGACGTGGTGATGTTTGGGACCGGCGTGAACGGCGGTGCAATGGTGGTCGCTTGCTTTGTGGTCGGTGATACGTCTCCAATGTATCTATAATTTCTGATGTTCCATGCTTGTTTTATGACAATACCTACATGTTTTGTTCACACTTTATATCGTTTTGATGCGTTTTTTGGAACTAACCTATTGACGAGATGCCGAAGGGCCAGTTGCTGTTTTCTGCTGTTTTTGGTTTCAGAAATCCTACAAAGGAAATATTCTCGGAATCGGACGAAATCAACGCCCAGAACCTTATTTTTCCCGGAAGCTTCCAGAGAGCCAGAGAGGGACCAGAGGGGAGCCCTGGGGGCCCCACACGTGGTGGCGGCGCGGCCCAGGGGGGCGCGCCCCCCTAGTGTGTGGGACCCCCGTGGCCCCTCCGACTCCGCCTCTTCGCCTATTTAAGTCGTCCTGACCTAAATCTTCGACACCGATTGACGAAACTCCAGAAAGACTCCAGGGACGCCGCTGCCATCGCGAAGCCAAGTTCGGGGGATAGAAGTCTCTGTTCCGGCACGCCGCCGGGACGGGGAAGTGTCCCCGGAAGGCATCTCCATCGACATCACCTCCATCTTCATCGCCGCTGCTGTCTCCCATGATGAGGAGGGAGTAGTTCTCCCTCGAGGCTAAGGGCTCTACCGGTAGCTATGTGGTTCATCTCTCTCTCCCATGTGATCTTTATGTGATCATGAGCTTTGTATCACTATTAATCTATGTGCTACTCTAGTGTTGTTATTAAAGTAGTCTATTCCTCCTTCATGATGTAATGTGGACAGTGTGTGCATCATGTAGTACTTGGCGTAGGTTATGATCGTGATCTCTTGTAGATTATGAAGTTAACTATTACTATGCACTCTAGAGGTTACTTTAATATGAACTCCGGAATTACTCTCCATGGTGTGACAGTGACAGTGTTTGCATTGTGTGTGATTCATTTATGACGTTGTGGAGCTTGTTTACTCCGGCTTGAGGGTGCTCTCGTAGCCCTACACAATGAATGGTGTTTGTTATCCAACAATAGAGTCTTTGAAAGTAGTACAAAGGAAGAGAACTTATTTATTATGTGATCAATGTTGAGAGTGTCCACTAGTGAAAGTAGGATCCCTAGGCCTTGTTTCCAATACTGCAAACACCGCTTACTTACTGTTCTACTGCATGTTTACTTGCTGCAATATTTACTTCATATCGCAATTACCATCTACCACCATCTATATCATCTGCATTTTAATATCTCTTCGCCGAACTAGTGCGCCTATACATCTGACAAGTGTATTAGGTGTGTTGGGGACACAAGAGACTTCTTTATCGTGATTGCAGGGTTGCTTGAGAGGGATATCTTTGACCTCTTCCTCCCTGAGTTCGATAAACCTTGGGTGATTCACTTAAGGGAAACTTGCTGTTGTTCTACAAACCTCTGCTCTTGGAGGCCCAACACTGTCTACAGGAATAGAAGCGTGCGTAGACATCAAGCTATTTTCTGGCGCCGTTGCCGGGGAGGTAAGGTAAAAGGTATTAACATCCTCCGACTACTAAGCTATTTCCTAGCACTGTGTGTGAGTGCTCGAAGCTATCTCCTTTAGATTCTGCAATTATATCTTTTTGTTTCTTGTTTTTATTTTCACTAGTTAGGCATAATGGAAAACAACAACAAAATTGGTGAGCTTTTTAATCTTTTTCCTGAGTTAGAATTGTTTGATGCGAAAATTAAAAAACCTATGGAACCTTATTTGCATGCTATTAGCAATGTTATTAGTATGAACGCAATTACTGCTAATGCTATGGAGAAGTCTAAGCTTGGGGAAGCTAGTTTTTGTGATCTTTTTAGCTTCCCAGCTTTGGGGGAGAAAATTTTCTCTGATAATGCTTTATCTCCCATATGCGATAACTCTAATGATGCTTGTGACATTTTAAATCCACCTACTGAAAGTATTCCTTTCAATATACCCATGAAAATTATTGAACGTGTTGTGGATAACCGCTATGAAGGGGATGGAACTGTCCATCCTGGAGATCATTTACTCTCTTTGCATGAATTATGCGGGTTATTCAAGTGTGCAGGTATCTCTATGGATGAAGTGAAGGAGAAATTATTCTCTATGTCGTTGTCTGGTAAAGCGGCGCATTGGTATAAACTGCCGAAGGATGGGCATTCTCTTGATTGGAAGGATATTGTGCCTCTATTTTATTCTAAATTCTATCCTCCAAGTGAAATTCACAAAGACCGAAACCGCATATATAATTTCTTGCCTCATGATGGAGAGAGTATTGCCCAAGCATGGGAGAGATTGAAGTCTTTAATGCTCAAATGCCCCATTCATGAGCTTCCTGGTAATATCATCATTGATAATTTCTATGCAAGACTTTCTTTTCAAGATAAAACCTTGCTGGATACTCGCTTGTTCTGGATCATTCACGCGCAATAAAGAAGATTTTAAATGGGACCTTCTTAATCGGATTCGGAGAACGCTCGAAGATTGGGAGAACGACAAAGGTAAAGAATCAGGTATAAACTATGAATATGAATGCATTAAGTCTTTCATTGAAACTGTTGATTTTCAAGAGCTTAGTGCTAAATATGGTCTTGATCCTCAAATTATGGTCGATTGCTATAAAGCCTTTGCTTCTCATATTAATGTTCCTAAAGAAAATTGGTACATGTATCATGAACCTTTTAAAGACACTTGCATGGAAAATGAAATTGTTGTTAATGATTGCAATAAACATGCCCAAACTTCTGAAAATACTATTTCTTATAAGCATGTTAATTTTTGTGGAATGCATAGACCTTGTGGAATCAATCAAATCGAAGATGAATATTGTAGCCATCATAGGAATGAAAAAACTAGAAAGTGGTTTAGGGCTCTAGATGATCTTGGTGAAAAAGTTTGTGCCCTCTATCCTTTTATTTGTGAACTTTGCCATAGAGTGGGTCATTTTAATTTTCAATGTTCCTCCAATGATAATTCGAACCCCATGAGTGATGCAAATTTGTATTGTGATGATGAAATCCTTCCTAATCAAGCATGATGAACTTACTTTATTTTTGGGGTGTGAAGAGTTATCAAGAAAAATCTCTTTGTTACATATGAGTGATCTTGATATTGATGATGTCCTGCATGGGTGTCTTTCTTATTGCATTAATAATTGCCATACAAATACTTACATACAGAATATCTTAGAAGATGACACTTTGCCAAAATATGATAGGACCGCTGTGTGTTTTGAACTTATTAATGAAAAGGAGGAATCCTCCCAAGTTTCTTCTATTGTTTCTGGAAATAAATCAGGTTATGTGGAGAAGCCTCCCATCAAGCCTCTCCCTCCTAAAGAAGGGAACGAGGAGAAGGAGAAGAAGGAGAAGAAGAAGAAGAAGAAGAAGAAGAAGAAGAAGGGAACGAAGAAGAAGAAGAGGGGGAATAAAAAGAAAGAGGTAACGGCATATCCCCGCGTGTATGAGATAACGATAGGTAACCGTAAGTATGTTGTTCCTAATGATTATTATGATAATGAATCTGAGTACAATGATCTTCCTATGCCCTTTACCTACATTAGTGATCATGATTTGAAAGAGCACACTACTTTTGATATTGAAAATCTCTGGGAAACTAATTCTGAAAATGATGATGTTAATAATTGCCATAGTATTAGTATTATCCATGCTTCTTCCCATAATGATATAGAAAGTTCTAAGCTTGGGGATGAGGTGTTTGAAAATCCTTTTGCTACTGATGATTATATGCTTGATACATCTCCTTCTAGTAACAATGATGGTAAGGTTACAGATGAACATACTGTGGAAGATAACTATTCTATTTCTTATGATGACACTATGCCTCCAATCTTTGATAATTATTATAAAGAATGCTATGACATAGGTTATAATTATCCTTATGAAACTTGTCATAGTTATGATTGGATTGCCAAAAAAAATTCTCGTAGTATGCAACTTGTTTACCATGTTCAAATTCTTGATAATAATCCTGCTCCAATTACTATTAATGAGAAGAATTCTTCTTATGCCAAGATTAATGATACTTTTATGCATATGAACCATGATAAGAATGTTTTAAGTGATGGTTATATTGTTGAGTTTGTTCATGATGCTACTGAAAGTTATTATGAGAGAGGGAAACATGGTTATATGCATCTTATTAATATTAAGTTTCCCCTCTTTGTGTTGAGAATCTTGAAGTTAATCTTGTTTTATCTTCCTATGCTTGTCACTTTGCTCTTCATGAATTTATTTGTGTACAAGATTCCTTTTCATAGGAAGTGGGTTAGGCTTAAATGCGTTTTGAATTTGCTTCTTGATGCTCTCTTTGCTTCAACTCTCATCCTTATGTGAGCATCATTAAAATTACTGAGCCCATCTTAATGGCTATAAAGAAAGAACTTCTTGGGAGATAACCCATTGTGTTTATTTTGCTACTGTTTTGTTGTGTCTTGGAAGTTGTTACTACTGTAGCAACCTCTCCTTATCTTTATTTTATTGCATTGTTGTGCCAAGTAAAGTCTTTGATAGTAGGGTTGATACTAGATTTGGATTACTGCGCAGAAACAGATTTCTTACTGTCACGAAATTGAGCAGCCCCGTCTGTACGTAACTCAGAAAAATCTGTCAATTTACGTGCGTGATCCCCAGATATGTACGCAACTTTCATTCAATTTGAGCTTTTTCATCTAAGCAAGTTAAGGGCCCCTGAAAAATTCGTCTTTACGGACTGTTCTGTTTTGACAGATTCTGCCTTTTATTTCGCATTGCCTGTTTTGCTATGTTTGATGGATTTCTTTGTTCCATTAACTTTCAGTAGCTTTGTGCAATGTCCAGAAGTGTTAAGAATGATTATGTCACCTCTGAATATATGAATTTTCAATTATGCACTAACCCTCTAATGAGCTTGTTTCAAGTTTGGTGTGGAGGAAGTTTTCAAGGGTCAAGAGAGGAGGATGATACAATATGATCAAGAAGAGTGAAAAGTCTAAGCTTGGGGATGCCCCCGTGGTTCATCCCTGCATATTTCAAGAAGACTCAAGCATCTAAGGTTGGGGATGCCCAAGGCATCCCCTTCTTCATCGACAACTTATCAGGTCACCTCTAGTGAAACTATATTTTTATTCAGTCACATCTTATGTACTTTACTTGGAGCGTCTGGTTGTTTTTATTTTTGTTTATGTTTGAATAAATTCATGCTTATGTGGGAGAGAGACACGCTCCGCTTTTTCATATGAACACTGGTGTTCTTAGTTCTATCTTTAATGTTCATGGCGGAGTTGAAAACCGCTTCGTTAATTGCTATTTGGTTGGAAACAGAAAATGCTTCATATTGTCTTGAATAACTTGATACTTGGCAATTGTTTTGAGCTCTCATAGATCATGTTTAAGCTCTTGCATCATGTACTTTGCACCTATTAATGAAGAACTACCATAGAGCTTGTTAAAATTTGGTTTGCATGATTGGTCTCTAGAGTCTAGATATTTTCTGGTTAAGGTGTTTGGACAACAAGGAAGACGATGTAAAGTTTTATAATACTTACAATATGTTCATATGTGAGTCTTGCTGCACCGTTTTATACTTGAGTTTGCTTCAAACAACCTTGCTAGCCTAGCCTTGTATTGAGAGGAATTCTTCTCGTGCATCCAAATCCTTGAGCCAAAAACTATGCCATTTGTGTCCACCATACCTACCTACTACATGGTATTTCTCCGCCATTCCAAAGTAAATTACTTGAGTGCTACCTTTAAAATTCTATTCTTTGTCTTTGCAATATATAGCTCATGGGAAAATAGCCTTAAAAACTATCGTGGTATTGAATATGTTGCTATGTATCTTATTTCTTATAAGTTGCTTGTTGAGCGGTAACCATGTTTCTGGGGACGCCATCAACTTTTACACCTTTGTTGAATATCATGTGAGTTGCTATGCATGTTCGTGTTGTCTGAAGTAAGAGCGATTTTCATGATCAAATGGTTTGAGTAAGCATATTGTTAGAGAAGAACATTGGGCCGCTAACTAAAACCATGAATCATGGTGGAAGTTTCAGTTTGGACACCAATCCTCAATCTCTTATGAGAATTTTATCTGTTGTTGAATGCTTATGCATTAAAGAGGAGTCCATTATCTGTTGTCTATGTTGTCCCGGTATGGATGTCTAAGTTGAGAATAATCAAAAAGCGAGAAATCCAATGCGAACTTTCTCCTTAGACCTTTGTACAGAGCGGCATAGAGGTACCCCTTTGTGACACTTGGTTGAAACATATGTTATGCAATGATAATCCGTGTTAATCCAAGCTAATTAGGACAAGGTGCGGGCACTATTAGTAATCTATGCATGAGGCTTGCAACTTATAGGATATCATATACATAACGCATATGCTTTATTACTACTGTTGACAAAATTGCTTCTATGTTTTCAAAATAAAAGCTCTAGCACAAAAATTGTAATCCATGCTTCCCTCTGCGAAGGGCCATTCTTCTACTTTATGTTGAGTCAGTTTACCTACTTCTTTCTATCTTAGAAGCAAACACTTGTGTCAACTGTGTGCATTGATTCTTACATGTTTACCTATTGCACTTGTTATATTGCTTTATGTTGACAATCATCCATGAGATATACATGTTGAAGTTGAAAGCAACCGTTGAAACTTATATCTTCCTTTGTGTTGCTTCAAATCCTTCTACTAAGAATTTATTGCTTTATGAGTAACTCTTATGCAAGTCTTATTGATGCTTGTCTTGAAAGTATTATTCATGAAAAGTCTTTGCTATATGATTCATTTGTTTACTCATTGTCTTTACCATTGCTTTGAATCACTTCATTCATCTCATATGCTTTACAATAGTATGATCAAGATTATGTAAGTAGCATGTCACTTCAGTAAATTATTCTTTTTATCGTTTACCTACTCGAGGACGAGTAGGAACTAAGCTTGAGGATGCTGATACGTCTCCAACGTATCTATAATTTCTGATGTTCCATGCTTGTTTTATGACAATACCTACATGTTTTGTTCACACTTTATATCGTTTTGATGCGTTTTCCGGAACTAACCTATTGACGAGATGCCGCAGGGCCAGTTGCTGTTTTCTGCTGTTTTTGGTTTCAGAAATCCTACAAAGGAAATATTCTGGGAATCGGACGAAATCAACGCCCAGAACCTTATTTTTCCCGGAAGCTTCCAGAGAGCCAGAGAGGGACCAGAGGGGAGCCCTGGGGGCCCCACACGTGGTGGCGGCGCGGCCCAGGGGGGGCGCGCCCCCCTATTGTGTGGGACCCCCGTGGCCCCTCCGACTCCACCTCTTCGCCTATTTAAGCCGCCCTGACCTAAATCTTCGACACCGATTGACGAAACTCCAGAAAGACTCCAGGGACGCCGCCGCCATCGCGAAGCCAAGTTCGGGGGACAGAAGTCTCTGTTCCGGCACGCCGCCGGGACGGGGAAGTGCCCCCGGAAGGCATCTCCATCGACATCACCGCCATCTTCATCGCCGCTGCTGTCTCCCATGACGAGGAGGGAGTAGTTCTCCCTCGAGGCTAAGGGCTCTACCGGTAGCTATGTGGTTCATCTCTCTCTCCCATGTGATCTTTATGTGATCATGAGCTTTGTATCACTATTAATCTATGTGCTACTCTAGTGATGTTATTAAAGTAGTCTATTCCTCCTTCATGATGTAATGTGGACAGTGTGTGCATCATGTAGTACTTGCCGTAGGTTATGATCGTGATCTCTTGTAGATTATGAAGTTAACTATTACTATGCACTCTAGAGGTTACTTTAATATGAACTCCGGAATTACTCTCCATGGTGTGACAGTGACAGTGTTTGCATTGTGTGTGATTCCTTTATGACGTTGTGGAAATTGTTTACTCCGGCTTGAGGGTGCTCTCGTAGCCCTACACAATGAATGGTGTTTGTTATCCAACAATAGAGTCTTTGAAAGTAGTACAAAGGAAGAGAACTTATTTATTATGTGATCAATGTTGAGAGTGTCCACTAGTGAAAGTAGGATCCCTAGGCCTTGTTTCCAATACTGCAAATACCGCTTACTTACTGTTCTACAGCATGTACACTCTTCAATATTTACTTCATATCGCAGTTACCATCTACCACCATCTATATCATCTGCGTTTTAACATCTCTTCGCCGAACTAGTGCGCCTATACATCTGACAAGTGTATTAGGTGTGCGAAAGGACACA